>NC_092179.1:30026372-30218872 GCF_045791955.1 Oncorhynchus clarkii lewisi | reverse complement strand
AGGTTACAGGTTACAGGTTAAGGGTTAAGGCTAGGCGTTAAGGTTACAGGTTAAGGGTTAAGGCGTTAAGGTTACAGGTTAAGGCTAGGCGTTAAGGTTACAGGTTAAGGGTTAAGGCGTTAAGGTTACAGGTTAAGGCTAGGCGTTAAGGTTACAGGTTACAGGTTAAGGGTTAAGGCGTTAAGGCTAGGCGTTAAGGTTACAGGTTAAGGGTTAAGGCGTTAAGGTTACAGGTTAAGGGTTAAGGCTAGGCGTTAAGGTTACAGGTTAAGGGTTAAGGCTAGGCGTTAAGGTCTTCATTCAGCAGTGAGAGCTACCTGGACTGGACCTCCTGGTTCTGCTTCTTGAGTTCATGGATCACCAGACTCTTGCCTCTCAGCTCTTGCTTGATGCGATGATATCTTTGCTGTTGATACATTAAAATAATACATGATCTTTCTTATCTTCTTAGTAAAAACTGATGAGTCAACTTTCCCCAGAGTGCAAGAAAGTCTTAGCTCGTGTGTTTTGTTGTTTTGTTGAGAACATCAACAGGTCACTATGGAAACCATTACCAGAGTCATGCTGAAGCTACACTGTAAGTGATTACTGTAGCTGTAGTAAATGATTGCAGCAAAGGCCTGTTACCTCAGGTCTGTTACCTCAGGTCTGTTACCTCAGGCATGTCGCTGTTGTTATTTGGATTACCTGTGGACATATTACCTCACAATGTGTGTGTTACTTAACTCAGACCGTGTGTGTTATCTCATGTTGTGTGTTATCTCATGTTGTATGTTATCTCAGGTTGTTTGTTATTTCATGTTGTGTGTTATCTCAGGTTGTTTGTTATTTCATGTTGTGTGTTATCTCAGGTTGTATGTTATCTCATGTTGTGTGTTATCTCAGGTCTATATGCAAATGGCCATTGCTATATATGGATCTGTGCCATTCACTTTGAACTGGACTGTGTTTACAACATGAGTGGTGGTGAGTAGATGCGTTTGTTTTGAGATCAAAGCGAGAGCTGTATGTAGCACACGTGCACATTTAGTTCATATTATTTTCTAGTTAGTGAGTTATTAGCCCAGTTCAAGATCATCTGTAGTCGTCAATAGGGGAGTGATTGCTTTCTACAAGACCACAAAAAGTGTACATTTCTAGACATCTTTTAACAGCCAGTCAGGGAAAGAGATTTAGTTTTATCTTAAAGGGGCAGTGTTGTATTTTGAGACAGGCTTCAATAATTTGCCTGATTCTCTGTAATAATGGTGTGGGAATAATAATGCATTTTATTGTGTAAAGTGGAGTCTTGCATCAAACAACACAACAACATTGTCAGTCAAACAGGTTCATGTCAAGCCCTGCATGTTTTATTCTAAAGTCTCATGGAATGTAGACCTACACTGAACACCACACATTGTCTGCTACTGTAGGCTGAATGATAGAACAGATATTTCCATGTTTAAATGTTATGGGATACATTTTCTCCATGTTTTTGATGCTAGAACACTCTGGTAGGCCTACAGACATTATGATCATATAGCTACAGTAGCCTACCTGACCACTGTTAAAACTGTCACTTAAAGAGGGTAGAGCCTCAGTGTTCACAGTAAACACGCGCTGGAAGTTGCACAGAATTTTAACAACGTTCAAGTTCGCGCTCAGCAGACCTGAAATTTGCCCCCAAAAATGGGAGGGAACATTGATGGTGAGATGTTCTATAGTGATCTGATATGATGTGTTTTACCTCAGCCCTGTGGCGGTCCCTGGACTTCTGCTCTCTCTCATCAGCTTTGATCTGAGTCAGACAGCTGAGGGTGTGGAGCTCCTCTCTGTGTCTGTGAGACTGTCTCATCAACTCCTGCTCCTGTTCCACACACTGTTCTATCAGCTGGGTCTCCACCTCCGCTACTGGTTGCTACACACACACACACACACAAACACATTAATGCATATATGAATCAAAATACAATACACAAGCACGCACGCACGCACGCACACACACACACACACACACACACACACACACACACACACACACACAAACGCATATGTGAATCAAAACACACTACACAAGCATGCACACACACACACGTTTATGCCTTACACAAATCAAAAACACACACAAACACACACATTCAAACATATGCTTTATTACCTGATGAATCAAGTTTCTCTTCAGCTTGTCCACTTCTAACTGTATCTCCTGTCTTGTCTTCAGAATCCTGTCACTTTTGGGTTTGACATCCCTCTGTAACAACAACAACCTCTCCTAGTATTACAGTCTCTAAACAGATATGACCTGTCTCTATAACAACCTCTCCTAGTATTAAAGTCTCTAAACAGATATGACCTGTCTCTATAACAACAACCTCTCCTAGTATTACAGTCTCTAAACAGATATGACCTGTCTCTATAACAACAACCTCTCCTAGTATTACAGTCTCTAAACAGATATGACCTGTCTCTATAACAACAACAACCTCTCCTAGTATTACAGTCTCTAAACAGATATGACCTGTCTCTATAACAACAACAACCTCTCCTAGTATTACAGTCTCTAAACAGATATGACCTGTCTCTATAACAACAACAACCTCTCCTAGTATTACAGTCTCTAAACAGATATGACCTGTCTCTATAACAACAACAACCTCTCCTAGTATTAATGTCTCTAAACAGATATGACCTGTCTCTATAACAACAACAACCTCTCCTAGTATTACAGTCTCTAAACAGATATGACCTGTCTCTATAACAACAACAACCTCTCCTAGTATTACAGTCTCTAAACAGATATGACCTGTCTCTATAACAACAACAACCTCTCCTAGTATTAAAGTCTCTAAACAGATATGACCTGTCTCTATGACAACAACCTCTCCTAGTATTACAGTCTCTAAACAGATATGACCTGTCTATAACAACAACAACCTCTCCTAGTATTAATGTCTCTAAACAGATATGACCTGTCTCTATAACAACAACAACCTCTCCTAGTATTACAGTCTCTAAACAGATATGACCTGTCTCTATAACAACAACAACCTCTCCTAGTATTACAGTCTCTAAACAGATATGACCTGTCTCTATAACAACAACAACCTCTCCTAGTATTACAGTCTCTAAACAGATATGACCTGTCTCTATAACAACAACCTCTCCTAGTATTAATGTCTCTAAACAGATATGACCTGTCTCTATGACAACAACCTCTCCTAGTATTACAGTCTCTAAACAGATATGACCTGTCTATAACAACAACAACCTCTCCTAGTATTACAGTCTCTAAACAGATATGACCTGTCTCTATAACAACAACAACCTCTCCTAGTATTACAGTCTCTAAACAGATATGACCTGTCTCTATAACAACAACAACCTCTCCTAGTATTACAGTCTCTAAACAGATATGACCTGTCTCTATAACAACAACAACCTCTCCTAGTATTACAGTCTCTAAACAGATATGACCTGTCTCTATAACAACAACAACCTCTCCTAGTATTACAGTCTCTAAACAGATATGACCTGTCTCTATAACAACAACAACCTCTCCTAGTATTACAGTCTCTAAACAGATATGACCTGTCTCTATAACAACAACAACCTCTCCTAGTATTACAGTCTCTAAACAGATATGACCTGTCTCTATAACAACAACAACCTCTCATAGTATTACAGTCTCTAAACAGATATGACCTGTCTCTGTAACAACAACAACCTCTCCTAGTATTACAGTCTCTAAACAGATATGACCTGTCTCTATAACAACAACAACCTCTCCTAGTATTACAGTCTCTAAACAGATATGACATGTCTCTATAACAACAACAACCTCTCCTAGTATTACAGTCTCTAAACAGATATGGCCTGTCTGTAACAACAACAACCTCTCCTAGTATTACAGTCTCTAAACAGATATGACCTGTCTCTATAACAACAACAACCTCTCCTAGTATTACAGTCTCTAAACAGATATGACCTGTCTCTATAACAACAACAACCTCTCCTAGTATTACAGTCTCTAAACAGATATGACCTGTCTCTATAACAACAACAACCTCTCCTAGTATTACAGTCTCTAAACAGATATGACCTGTCTATAACAACCTCTCCTAGTATTACAGTCTCTAAACAGATATGACCTGTCTCTATAACAACAACAACCTCTCCTAGTATTACAGTCTCTAAACAGATATGACCTGTCTATAACAACAACAACCTCTCCTAGTATTACAGTCTCTAAACAGATATGACCTGTCTCTATAACAACAACCTCTCCTAGTATTACAGTCTCTAAACAGATATGACCTGTCTATAACAACAACAACCTCTCCTAGTATTAATGTCTCTAAACAGATATGACCTGTCTCTATAACAACAACAACCTCTCCTAGTATTACAGTCTCTAAACAGATATGACCTGTCTCTATAACAACAACAACCTCTCCTAGTATTACAGTCTCTAAACAGATATGACCTGTCTATAACAACCTCTCCTAGTATTACAGTCTCTAAACAGATATGACCTGTCTCTGTAACAACAACAACCTCTCCTAGTATTACAGTCTCTAAACAGATATGACCTGTCTCTATAACTACAACAACCTCTCCTAGTAGTACAGTCTCTAAACAGATATGACCTGTCTGTAACAACAACAACCTCTCCTAGTATTACAGTCTCTAAACAGATATGACATGTCTGTTACAACAACAACCTCTCCTAGTATTACAGTCTCTAAACAGATATGACCTGTCTCTATGACAACAACCTCTCCTAGTATTACAGTCTCTAAACAGATATGACCTGTCTCTATAACAACAACAACCTCTCCTAGTATTACAGTCTCTAAACAGATATGACCTGTCTCTATAACAACAACAACCTCTCCTAGTATTACAGTCTCTAAACAGATATGACCTGTCTCTATAACAACAACAACCTCTCCTAGTATTACAGTCTCTAAACAGATATGACCTGTCTCTATAACAACAACAACCTCTCCTAGTATTACAGTCTCTAAACAGATATGACCTGTCTCTATAACAACAACAACCTCTCCTAGTATTACAGTCTCTAAACAGATATGACCTGTCTCTATAACAACAACAACCTCTCCTAGTATTACAGTCTCTAAACAGATATGACCTGTCTCTATAACAACAACCTCTCCTAGTATTACAGTCTCTAAACAGATATGACCTGTCTCTGTAACAACAACAACCTCTCCTAGTATTAAAGTCTCTAAACAGATATGACCTGTCTCTATAACAACAACCTCTCCTAGTATTACAGTCTCTAAACAGATATGACCTGTCTCTATAACAACAACAACCTCTCCTAGTATTACAGTCTCTAAACAGATATGACATGTCTCTATAACAACAACAACCTCTCCTAGTATTACAGTCTCTAAACAGATATGGCCTGTCTGTAACAACAACAACCTCTCCTAGTATTACAGTCTCTAAACAGATATGACCTGTCTCTATAACAACAACAACCTCTCCTAGTATTACAGTCTCTAAACAGATATGACCTGTCTCTATAACAACAACAACCTCTCCTAGTATTACAGTCTCTAAACAGATATGACCTGTCTCTATAACAACAACAACCTCTCCTAGTATTACAGTCTCTAAACAGATATGACCTGTCTATAACAACCTCTCCTAGTATTACAGTCTCTAAACAGATATGACCTGTCTCTATAACAACAACAACCTCTCCTAGTATTACAGTCTCTAAACAGATATGACCTGTCTATAACAACAACAACCTCTCCTAGTATTACAGTCTCTAAACAGATATGACCTGTCTCTATAACAACAACCTCTCCTAGTATTACAGTCTCTAAACAGATATGACCTGTCTATAACAACAACAACCTCTCCTAGTATTAATGTCTCTAAACAGATATGACCTGTCTCTATAACAACAACAACCTCTCCTAGTATTACAGTCTCTAAACAGATATGACCTGTCTCTATAACAACAACAACCTCTCCTAGTATTACAGTCTCTAAACAGATATGACCTGTCTATAACAACCTCTCCTAGTATTACAGTCTCTAAACAGATATGACCTGTCTCTGTAACAACAACAACCTCTCCTAGTATTACAGTCTCTAAACAGATATGACCTGTCTCTATAACTACAACAACCTCTCCTAGTAGTACAGTCTCTAAACAGATATGACCTGTCTGTAACAACAACAACCTCTCCTAGTATTACAGTCTCTAAACAGATATGACATGTCTGTTACAACAACAACCTCTCCTAGTATTACAGTCTCTAAACAGATATGACCTGTCTCTATGACAACAACCTCTCCTAGTATTACAGTCTCTAAACAGATATGACCTGTCTCTATAACAACAACAACCTCTCCTAGTATTACAGTCTCTAAACAGATATGACCTGTCTCTATAACAACAACAACCTCTCCTAGTATTACAGTCTCTAAACAGATATGACCTGTCTCTATAACAACAACAACCTCTCCTAGTATTACAGTCTCTAAACAGATATGACCTGTCTCTATAACAACAACAACCTCTCCTAGTATTACAGTCTCTAAACAGATATGACCTGTCTCTATAACAACAACAACCTCTCCTAGTATTACAGTCTCTAAACAGATATGACCTGTCTCTATAACAACAACAACCTCTCCTAGTATTACAGTCTCTAAACAGATATGACCTGTCTCTATAACAACAACCTCTCCTAGTATTACAGTCTCTAAACAGATATGACCTGTCTCTGTAACAACAACAACCTCTCCTAGTATTAAAGTCTCTAAACAGATATGACCTGTCTCTATAACAACAACCTCTCCTAGTATTACAGTCTCTAAACAGATATGACCTGTCTCTATAACAACAACAACCTCTCCTAGTATTACAGTCTCTAAACAGATATGACCTGTCTCTGTAACAACAACCTCTCCTAGTATTACAGTCTCTAAACAGATATGACCTGTCTCTATAACAACAACAACCTCTCCTAGTATTACAGTCTCTAAACAGATATGACCTGTCTATAACAACAACAACCTCTCCTAGTATTACAGTCTCTAAACAGATATGACCTGTCTCTATAAAAACAACAACCTCTCCTAGTATTAAAGTCTCTAAACATAGATAGCACCTTTTTTTCTAAGAGTACACTGTCTAGAACATAAAAGGGTTCTTTGGCTGTCCCCATAGAAGAACACTTTGAAGAATCCTACTTGGTTCCAGGTAGAACCCTTTTGGGTTACACGTAGAACACTTTCCACAGAGGGTTCTACATGGAACCCAAAAGGGTTCTTTCTACCTGGAACTATAAAATGGTTCTTCTATGGGGACAGCCGAAGAACGCTTTTGGAACCCTTTTTTTCTAAGAGTGTGCACGACTTCTACAGTAGTGCCCTATTGTCAGGAACAGCGTTCCATTTGGGACACAGGCCTCCCCTCCGTTGCATAGTGTTTTATACAACTGTGGCAGACGGCGAAGCTCAAATCAGATCAGAAGTCAACTGAGGAAATAAATAATGACACAGATGAATAATTGGATTGAGTTCATAAAACCGGGAGAACATTATATTGTGTAAGGTTTCCTTCATTAATAGGGGAAGTTCCACATGCGTCACTACACCAACGTCTTTCATGTTTTATGGTGTAAAATCTGCTGATGCTTTTCCAGTTCCTCTCTCTGTCTGTCACTCATGTCCCATGTGGACATTTATGATCCTGTGAGTGACGTGTGTCACTGCCACTTGGATCTCTGGACACATCATCAAGGAAGCACCGAGGCCAATGAGGGGATGACATGCCAACCAATTAAAATCTATAAAATCTATATTTTAAAGTGAGAGAGATATACCGTTACATAGTCCATACATATTGAAAGTGGAGGTCGTGCAGGAGCTGTGTGTGAACTGTGAACTCCACTGACTTATCGTGCAGGAGCTGTGTGTGAACTGTGAACTCCACTGACTTGTCGTGCAGGAGCTGTGTGTGAACTGTGAACTCCACTGACTTGTCGTGCAGGAGCTGTGTGTGAACTGTGAACTCCACTGACTCTTCGTGCAGGAGCTGTGTGTGAACTGTGAACTCCATTGACTTGTCGTGCAGCAGAGCTGTGGACTAGACCATTGTGGGCCTGTTTGGTGTTAGTGTGTGAACTGTGAACTAACTGTAGACTTGGTCTTGTCATGCAGTAGCTGAGTGGGGACCACAACACTGTGGGCCTGTTTGGTGTTAGTGTGTGAACTGTGAACTAACTGTAGACTTGGTCTTGTCATGCAGTAGCTGAGTGGGGACCACAACACTGTGGGCCTGTTTGGTGTTAGTGTGTGAACTGTGAACTAACTGTAGACTTGGTCTTGTCATGCAGTAGCTGAGTGTGGACCAGAACACTGTGGGCCTGTTTGGTGTTAATGTGTGAACTGTGAACTAACTGTAGACTTGGTCTTGTCATGCAGTAGCTGAGTGTGGACCACAACACTGTGGGCCTGTTTGGTGTTAATGTGTGAACTGTGAACTAACTGTAGACTTGGTCTTGTCATGCAGTAGCTGAGTGTAGACCAGCGCGTCCTGGGCCTGTTTGAGCTGCAGCTCCACCTTCTTCAGCTCTCTGAGCTGCCGGTCCCTCTCACGCTGATTTCGTGCCAGGTTCTCATGCACGGTCTTCCTTTCCATGATACAGTGGCCTGTATTGATGTCCAGCATTCCTCTGACAAATAGAGAGAGACAGAGAGAGAGAGAGAGAGAGACACAGAGAGAGAGACACAGAGGGACACAGAGAGAGAGAGACACAGAGAGAGAGAGAGAGAGAGAGAGAGAGACACAGAGGGACACAGAGAGAGAGAGACAGAGAGAGAGAGAGAGAGAGAGAGAGAGACATACAGCGAGAGAGAGAGACACAGAGGGACACAGAGAGAGAGACACAGAGGAGAGAGAGAGAGAGAGAGAGAGAGAGAGAGAGAGAGACACAGAGGGACACAGAGAGAGAGAGACACAGAGAGAGAGAGAGAGAGAGAGGGAGACATACAGAGAGAGAGAGAGTGTGAGAGAAAGAGAGAGAGAGAGACATACAGAGAGAGAGAGTGAGAGAGAGAGAGAGAGGCATACAGAGTGAGAGAGAGACAGAGTGAGAGAGAGAGAGACATACAGAGAGAGAGAGAGAAATAGAGAGCGAAAGAGCGAGAGGGAGGGAGAGAGAGAGAGAGAGAGAGAGAGAGAACTCATAGGAAAACCCCAATATCATTGTTCCCCACAGCACTGTCCCCTTATATCTGCCAAAGCCTACATAGAACCAGTAAGATAGAGAAGCTGCATATGGTTCCCATCAGTCTAGTTACAGTGGAATGGGTTTTTGTGCCGTCCTTGTGCTACGGCCAGAGGGGAGAAACAGTAAAGGCCCTGCAGGACAGGTCCCAGTGGGGGGCTCTGAGAGACAGCATCTGGACTAATGGGGACAATACAACCTAATGCATCCACATCACAATGATTGAAAACCTTGTCAAAATGAATGTGGGATAATTAGAAAATGTTCTGACTCTTACTGGACACATCAAGCTCTGTCTGTTCTGTGCATGTGGCTCCAACATTTAGTTTTTTTATGCATTGTTGTTCATTCTGTTGGGAACTCTTGAAAACAAGATGGTGGGAACATCACTATCCAGGGATTTACCTCACGCAATTAAATATGTTCAGGAGAAGGCAGTGATACAATAAACAATGTATCAACAGTGTTATGTACAGTTGAAGTCGGAAGTTTACATACACTTAGGTTGGAGTCATTAAAACTCCTTTTTCAACCACTCCACTGTCACGCCCTGATCTGTTTCACCTGTCCTTGTGATTGTCTCCACCCCCTCCAGGTGTCGCTTATTTTCCCCAGGGTATTTATCCCTGTGTTTCCTGTTTCTCTGAGCCAGTGTATTTATCCCTGTGTTTCCTGTTTCTCTGTGCCAGTGTATTTATCCCTGTGTTTCCTGTCTCTCTGTGCCAGTGTATTTATCCCTGTGTTTCCTGTTTCTCTGTGCCAGTGTATTTATCCCTGTGTTTCCTGTCTCTCTGTGCCAGTGTATTTATCCCTGTGTTTCCTGTTTCTCTGTGCCAGTGTATTTATCCCTGTGTTTCCTGTCTCTCTGTGCCAGGGTATGTATCCCTCTGCTACCTGTCTCTCTGTGCCAGTTCGTCTTGTATGTTTCCAAGTCAACCAGCGTTTTTCCGGTTCTCCTGCTTTTTGCATTCTCCTTTTTCTAGTCCTCCTGGTTTTGGCCCTTGCCTGTTCTGGACTCTGTACCCGCCTGCCTGACCATTCTGCCTGCCCTGACCTCGAGCCTGCCTGACCATTCTACCTGCCCTGACCTCGAGCCTGCCTGGACTCTGTACGCGCCTGCCTGACCATTGTGCCTGCCCAGACCTCGAGCCTGCCTGGACTCTGTACCCGCCTGTCTGACCATTGTGCCTGCCCTGACCTCGAGCCTGTCTGGACTCTGTACCCGCCTGCCTGACCATTGTGCCTGCCCTGACCTCGAGCCTGTCTGGACTCTGTACCCGCCTGCCTGACCTCGAGCCTGTCTGGACTCTGTACCCGCCTGCCTGACCTCGAGCCTGTCTTGACTCTGATCTGGTTTTGACCTTTTGCCTGTACTCGACCATTCTCTTGCCTTCCCCTTTGGATTAATTAAACATTGTAAGACTCCAACCATTTGCCCTCTGTGTCTGCATTTGGGTCTCGCCTTGGTGACTTGATATCCACAAATTTCTTGTTAACAAACTATAGTTTTGGCAAGTTGGTTAGGACATCTACTTTGTGCATGACACAAGTCATTTTTCCAACAATTGTTTACAGACAGATTATTTCACTTCTAATTCACTGTATCACAATTCTAGTGGGTCAGAAGATTACATACACTAAGTTGACTGCCTTTGAACAGTTTGGAAAATTCCAGAAAATTATGTCATGGCTTTCGACACTTCTGATAGGCTAATTAACATAATTTGAGTCAATTGAAGGTGAACCTGTGGATGTATTTCCACAAGTCTGGTTCATCCTTGGGAGCAATTTCCAAACGCCTGAAGGTACCATGTTCATCTGTACAAACAATAGTACGCAAGTATAAACACCATGGGACCACGCAGCCATCATACCGCTCAGGAAGGAGACGCGTTCTGTCTCCTAGAGATTCATGCATATTATTGTGGGAAGCTTGTGGAAGGCTACCCAAAACAATTTAATGGCAATGCTAACAAATACTAATTGAGTGTATGTAAACTTCTGACCCACTGGGAATGTGATGAAAGAAATAAAAGCTGAAATAAATAATAATAATAATAATAATAATTATATTATTCTGATATTTCACATTCTTAAAATAAAGTGGTGATCCTAACTGACCTAAGACAGGGAATTTTTACTGGGATTAAATGTCAGGAATTGTGAAAAACTTCCGACTTCAACTGTATGTACTATCGCTGCATACAGATGCTGCTCTAGATACATGGACATTGTCTGCAGCCAGTCCTGTACCTCTGTCCCATCATAATGACCTCCTTCTCCTTGGTCATCTCCTGCTCTTTCTGCAGCATGCTGTGTTCCCTCTCGGCAGCCTCCAGGTGTGCCCTGCGCCCCTCCACCTGCCTCCTCACCTCCCTCTTCTCCTCCTCCAGGGAGCGACAGCGGGCCTCCGTCATCTTCTGCAGAGCCGCCACCTCAGACAGCTGCTCGTCTAGGGCCGCCTTACTTTTCTCAACCTCCCTGGCCACCACAGAGGAAGACATACATGACACCAGGCTGGTAGACTGTAGGCCTAACCCAGCGAGCAAAACAGCCTGCAAAGACGTCATTCCAGACAGTTTTGACAGAGACATTGGTCTGTAGGGTTAGCCGTTTACTCTTGGTAGGTGCCCCAAAAACCTTGGACTGGTTCAAGATTTATGTTGGGAGTCTCCCTTCCATGACTCATGAACATGGCCTTACTTCCTGCTTTAGTAGCTACAGAGTTAGTTATGAAGGTTATGTATAGCACATCACCAATACATGAATTCATAGCCAGCCACATCTTACGTACATCTTTTTCCTGCTGATCCTCTCAATCTCCTTCCCCAACTGGCCAGGCACAGACAGAAGCTGGGCCAACTCAGCCTGGTGACACAAGACAACACACCGTAGAGAAGGACATTATAGGAAGACTAATGAGCTCTTCTACTTCAATGGTAGATAATGCCCTTCTCTATGTTGTTTTAAACACAAGACTGACCCTCTACCACTCTCTAACACCCCTCTACCACCCTCTGCCCTCCCTCTGCCTTCCCTCTGCACTCCCTCTGCCCTCCCTCTGCCTTCCCTCTGCCTTCCCTCTGCACTCCCTCTGCCCTCCCTCTGCCCTCCCTCTACCCTCCCTCTGCCACCCTCTACCACCCTCTACCCTCCCTCTGCCACTCCCTCTGCCTTCCCTCTGCACTCCCTCTGCCCTCCCTCTACCCTCCCTCTGCCCTCCCTCTGCCCTCCCTCTACCCTCCCTCTACCCTCCCTCTGCCCTCCCTCTACCCTCCCTCTGCCCACCCTCTGCACTCCCTCTGCCACTCCCTCTGCCCTCCCTCTGCCACTCCCTCTACCACCCTCTGCCCTCCCTCTGCCCTCCCTCTGCCACTCCCTCTGCTCTCCCTCTGTCCTCCCTCTGCCACTCCCTCTGTCCTCCCTCTGCCACTCACTCTACCACCCTCTGTCCTCCCTCTGCCCTCCCTCTGTCCTCCCTCTGCCCTCCCTCTGTCCTCCCTCTGTCCTCCCTCTGCCCTCCCTCTGCCACTCCCTCTACCACCCTCTGCCACTCCCTCTGCCCTCCCTCTGCCACCCTCTGCCCACCCTCTGCCCTCCCTCTGCCCTCCCTCTACCACCCTCTGCCCTCCCTCTGCCCTCCCTCTGCCGCCCTCTACCACCCTCTGCCCTCCCTCTGCCCTCCCTCTACCACCCTCTGCCCTCCCTCTGCCACCCTCTGCCCTCCCTCTGCACTCCCTCTACCACCCTCTGCCCTCCCTCTGCCGCCCTCTACCACCCTCTACCCTCCCTATGCCACCCTCTGCACTCCCTCTACCGCCCTCTGCCCTCCTTCTACCACCCTCTACCCTCCCTCTACCCCCCCTCTGCCACCCTCTACCAACCTCTGCCCTCCCTCTACCACCCTCTACCCTCCCTCTGCCGCCCTCTACCACCCTCTGCCCTCCCTCTACCACCCTTTACCCTCCCTCTACCCTCCCTCTGCCACCCTCTACCACCCTCTGCCCTCCCTCTACCCTCCCTCTACCCTCCCTCTGCCACCCTCTACCACCCTCTGCCCTCCCTCTCCCCTCCCTCTGCCACCCTCTGCCCTCCCTCTACCACCCTCTACCCTCCCTCTACCACCCTCTGCCCTCCCTCTACCACCCTCTACCCTCCCTCTACCACCCTCTACCCTCCCTCTGCCACCCTCTACCACCCTCTGCCCTGCCTCTACCCTCCCTCTACCCTCCCTCTGCCACCCTCTACCACCCTCTGCCCTCCCTCTACCACCCTCTACCCACCCTCTGCCCTCCCTCTACCCTCCCTCTGCCACCCTCTACCCTCCCTCTGCCTCCCTCTGCCCTCCCTCTGCACTCCCTCTACCACCCTCTGCCCTCCCTCTGCCGCCCTCTACCACCCTCTACCCTCCCTCTGCCACCCTCTGCCCTCCCTCTACCACCCTCTACCCTCCCTCTACCACCCTCTGCCCTCCCTCTACCACCCTCTACCCTCCCTCTACCACCCTCTACCCTCCCTCTGCCACCCTCTACCACCCTCTGCCCTGCCTCTACCCTCCCTCTACCCTCCCTCTGCCACCCTCTACCACCCTCTGCCCTCCCTCTACCACCCTCTACCCACCCTCTGCCCTCCCTCTACCCTCCCTCTTCCACCCTCTACCCTCCCTCTGCCTCCCTCTGCCCTCCCTCTGCACTCCCTCTACCACCCTCTGCCCTCCCTCTGCCGCCCTCTACCACCCTCTACCCTCCCTCTGCCCTCCCTCTGCCACCCTCTGCACTCCCTCTACCACCCTCTGCCCTCCCTCTACCACCCTCTACCCTCCCTCTACCCCCCCTCTGCCACCCTCTACCAACCTCTGCCCTCCCTCTACCACCCTCTACCCTCCATCTGCCGCCCTCTACCACCCTCTGCCCTCCCTCTACCACCCTCTACCCTCCCTCTACCCTCCCTCTGCCACCCTCTACCACCCCTCTACCCTCCCTCTACCCTCCCTCTGCCACCCTCTACCACCCTCTGCCCTCCCTCTACCCTCCCTCTACCCTCCCTCTGCCACCCTCTGCCCTCCCTCTACCACCCTCTACCACCCTCTGCCCTCCCTCTACCACCCTCTACCCTCCCTCTACCACCCTGTACCCTCCCTCTGCCACCCTCTACCACCCTCTGCCCTCCCTCTACCCTCCCTCTACCCTCCCTCTGCAACCCTCTACCACCCTCTGCCCTCCCTCTACCACCCTCTACCCACCCTCTGCCCTCCCTCTACCCTCCCTCTGCCACCCTCTACCCTCCCTCTGCCTCCCTCTGCCCTCCCTCTGCCCTCCCTCTACCCTCCCTCTACCACCCTCTACCCTCCCTCTACCACCCTCTACCCTCCCTCTGCCCTCCCTCTGCCCTCCCTCTACCCTCCCTCTGCCCTCCCTCTACCCTCCCTCTGCCCTCCCTCTACCCTCCCTCTACCACCCTCTACCCTCCCTCTGCCTCCCTCTGCCTCCCTCTACCACCCTCTACCCTCCCTCTACCACCCTCTACCCTCCCTCTGCCCTCCCTCTACCACACTCTACCCTCCCTCTACCCTCCCTCTGCCCTCCCTCTACCCTCCCTCTGCCCTCCCTCTACCTCCCTCTACCCTCCCTCTACCCTCCCTCTACCACCCTCTGCCCTCCCTCTGCCCTCCCTCTACCACCCTCTACCTCCCTCTACCACCCTCTACCCTCCCTCTGCCCTCCCTCTACCCTCCCTCTACCCTCCCTCTATCTCCCTCTACCACCCTCTACCTCCCTCTACCACCCTCTACCCTCCCTCTGCCCTCCCTCTACCTCCCTCTACCACCCTCTACCTCCCTCTACCACCCTCTACCCTCCCTCTGCCCTCCCTCTACCCTCCCTCTACCTCCCTCTACCTCCCTCTACCCTCTACCCTCCCTCTACCTCCCTCTACCCTCCCTCTGTCCTCTCCAACCTGTCACCTGGTTGTTTACTATGCTGTCCTTCTTGTGGTCCAGTTCTCTCTGCTCCCTGGTCATCAGTTTGTGTCTGGCCTCCATGTCCTCCAGCAGGCTGTGTATCTCCTGTCTCCTCTGAGACACCTCCTTCCTCAGCTCCTCACTGCTGTCCTTCAGGGCTTTCGCACGCTTCTCCAGCTCCTGAGGACACACCAGGAGCAATGGCTTGTGGGACATACAAAATACATCAACATTGACACAAATACACATTCATGCAAGTGCAAATCATGGACACACACACAGTACTGTGCCAGCTACTTGAAGGGGATATCAAAGGTAATAGCTGGGTCGTGACTTTCCTGGGAGTCTGATTATATACATCCATGTGATTATAGTGTAGCTGTACTGGGTGTTAAAAAGTAACTACTATTTAACTGTAACCAAACCAACTGTAATAACAAGTTCATTAAAGGAGTAATGTAAAATATCATTAGATCAATGATCGGGCCTCTCTTAGTGGTAGACACAGAACCATGTATGGTACCACAACCCAGTGACAACGAGGAGACTGAACCGTCAAGAAGCCAGCCTCATCAATCAAGCATTTGGACAAGGATGCCTCGAGGCGAAGACACCGTCTGTTTCTCTGTCCTCTCACTGTGTGTGTCATTTCTCTGCTTCTAAATGAGGGATTTACTGCTATAGGTGACATGAAGAAATGTCATGCTGTGGTGACAGGTGTATGATGGGACAGATCACGTGAATGACTATCAACGGGAGATGAATCTGTGACTGTTGCACTGAGATACTTACAACTGGTTTGGGTTGAGACTCATACTCTTTCTCCAGGCAAAGCTTCTCTTCTGTGAGACTGTAAACAGACACGGCATCATTTACAGCACGTGTCAGACTCCTTCCACGGAGGGCCGAGTGTCTGCAGGCTTTCACTCTTCACTTGTACTTGACTGATGAATTCAGGTCACTAATTAGTAAGGAACTCCCCTTACCTGGTTGTCTAGGTCTTAATTGAAAAGAAAAACCTAAAACCCACAGACACTAGGACCTCCATGGAACGATGTCGACACCCCTGATTTAGAGGAAGGAACAAGAGGAAGGAACTTGAACATAAATTCTCAGAAATACAGAGAAGATGAAAAAGTGACCAACGTTGACGCCAAGCTTAAGAAACAAGTGGCTGTGCAATAGGCTCAAGTAACCTTGCCTCGGCCTTAGCTCAACCCCCTAACACAGTGGTGGAGGACAGACGACCAGGGTTCTACTGTAACTCAGTTGATAAAAACAGGCAGGGAAATATAGCCATGTAGCCATACTGAAAATATGCATTGCTTTCAGAAAAGTGTTGGTCAAATTCTGAGAGTTTCTTGACAACATCTGAGTGAAACAGTGGTTGCTACTATGTGGAAGGTTCAACTGAGGTCAACTGTTAACAGGGTTCAGGTATGTAAGTCCAGTGGTAGATATTACATTCCTGACACTTATAAAATATCCTCAGTGAGAAATTGCTGGGTGGATAGACAGCCCTCCAGGCTACTTTCACAGCACTTGTGTTGCTTCATGGTCATCTGTAAATAATGCATTTGAAGCTAAAATGACTGACAGTTGAATTCCTGTTTATCTGTCTGGCTTGTGATCAAGGGCTTAACATTGCACATCTGAAGACATATCTTCCCAGTGAGCATCTGTCTGTCGTATGGAGGGTAGTTCACCAGGGGAAGAGAGGAGGCTGCCAAACGGACTGTCAGAGCTATACGCATCCACAAGATAATATACAACAAGAGACAGCCGAGTTCATTACAACATCTAGTCAGAATGCAATGTAAGCAATGGTTTTCATTTAGCCTCATATTTCAATTACTGCTGTAGGTCTTCTCATCTTAACAATAGGAACAACATTTACCCACAGACCCACAGATAGGAAGGTCATATCTTCAGGAACAACATTTACCCACAGATAGGAAGGTCATATCTTCAGGAACAACATTTACCCACAGATAGGAAGGTCATATCTTCAGGAACAACATTTACCCACAGACCCACAGATAGGAAGGTCATATCTTCAGGAACAACATTTACCCAAAGATAGGAAGGTCATATCTTCAGGAACAACATTTACCCACAGATAGGAAGGTCATATCTTCAGGAACAACAATTACCCACAGACCCACAGATAGGAAGGTCATATCTTCAGGAACAACATTTACCCACAGACCCACAGATAGGAAGGTCATATCTTCAGGAACAACATTTACCCACAGACCCACAGATAGGAAGGTCATATCTTCAGGAACAACATTTACCCACAGACCCACAGATAGGAAGGTCATATCTTCAGGAACAACATTTACCCACAGACCCACAGATAGGAAGGTCATATCTTCAGGAACAACATTTACCCACAGACCCACAGATAGGAAGGTCATATCTTCAGGAACAACATTTACCCACAGACCCACAGATAGGAAGGTCATATCTTCAGGAACAACATTTACCCACAGACCCACAGATAGGAAGGTCATATCTTCAGGAACAACATTTACCCACAGACCCACAGATAGGAAGGTCATATCTTCAGGAACAACATTTACCCACAGACCCACAGATAGGAAGGTCATATCTTCAGGAACAACATTTACCCACAGACCCACAGATAGGAAGGTCATATCTTCAGGAACAACATTTACCCACAGACCCACAGATAGGAAGGTCATATCTTCAGGAACAACATTTACCCACAGACCCACAGATAGGAAGGTCATATCTTCAGGAACAACATTTACCCACAGACCCACAGATAGGAAGGTCATATCTTCAGGAACAACATTTACCCACAGATAGGAAGGTCATATCTTCAGGAACAATGTGAATATCATTTACCCACAGATAGGAAGGTCTTATCTTCAGGAACAACATTTACCCACAGATAGGAAGGTCATTTCTTCAGGAACAATGTGAATATCATTTACCCACAGATAGGAAGGTAATATCTTCAGGAACAATGTGAATATCATTTACCCACAGATAGGAAGGTCATTTCTTCAGGAACAATGTGAATATCATTTAACCACAGATAGGAAGGTCATATCTTCAGGAACAATGTGAATATCATTTACCCACAGATAGGAAGGTCATTTCTTCAGGAACAATGTGAATATCATTTACCCACAGATAGGAAGGTAATATCTTCAGGAACAATGTGAATATCATTTACCCACAGATAGGAAGGTCATTTCTTCAGGAACAATGTGAATATCATTTAACCACAGATAGGAAGGTCATATCTTCAGGAACAATGTGAATATCATTTACCCACAGATAGGAAGGTCATTTCTTCAGGAACAATGTGAATATAATTTACCCACAGATAGGAAGGTCATATCTTCAGGAACAATGTGAATATCATTTACCCACAGATAGGAAGGTCATTTCTTCAGGAACAATGTGAATATCATTTAACCACAGATAGGAAGGTCATATCTTCAGGAACAATGTGAATATCATTTACCCACAGATAGGAAGGTCATTTCTTCAGGAACAATGTGAATATCATTTACCCACAGATAGGAAGGTCATATCTTCAGGAACAATGTGAATATCATTTACCCACAGATAGGAAGTTCATATATTCAGGAACAATGTGAATATCATTTACCCACAGATACGAAGGTCATTTCTTCAGGAACAATGTGAATATCATTTACCCACAGATAGGAAGGTCATATCTTCAGGAACAATGTGAATATCATTTACCCACAGATAGGAAGTTCATATCTTCAGGAACAATGTGAATATCATTTACCCACAGATAGGAAGGTCATATCTTCAGGAACAATGTGTTCTAGGCCCCGTCCCTGGTGAATCATAGTGTACGTCTCAAATGGTACCCTAATATCTATGTAGTGCACTACTTTTGACCAGAGCCCTATGGTCCCTGGTCTAATGTAGTACATTATAATAGGGTGCCATTTGGGACAGCCATGGCCGTATTCTAGTCCTTGCTGATTAAATGACTGATGAAGAGACCTTTCCTTTCATGTCCTCTTTCTTGGTTTTTTACACAAGCTTGTTTCATCAGTTGCTAAGCAATGTTCCAATGGCCTCTCCGTGGCCTTTCTAACTGTGTGTGTTGTGCAGAGAGAGGACAGCAGCGTTCTTTTCCGTGCTGTGTTTCGGAGGCGTGCTTGACCTTTCGGACACAAGGACAGGAGTGTTGTTGAGAACAAGTGGAGGAGACTAGTGACACAGCTGGCTAGAGCCAGAGGCACACCTAATAATAATGAATCATTGGGTTATATTTGTCCTGTTTCATTATACGCGTGTGTGAAATGGAAATGTGTTTATTGCATATCCCCCTGAGACACCCTCAGAGACTGGGGTCACAGCCAGGGTCAGCCATTATCAACAGCAACCTTGGAGCAATTAGGGTTAAGTGCCTTGTCAAGGGCACAATGGAAGATTTTTCACTTTGTCGCTAAGGGATTCGAACTAGTGACCTTTCAGTTACTGGCCCAACGCTCTTACCCCTGGGCTACATGCCGCACATACCACTTCCAGGACTAACTGGACTAAAGTGGCTCAAGAGCTGGGCATAGCCTTAACCTCAGACAGAGACAGACACAGACAGACAGACACACAGACAGACACAAAGACAGGTAGATACACAGACACACAGACAGATAGACACACACACACACACACACACAGACACACACACACAGAGACACACACACACAGAGACACACACACACAGACACACACACACACACACACACACACACACACACAGACAGATCTCTGACTGCTGAGAGCTGGGGTGGGGAGATGGGAGTCACAGACAGACACAGGTACTGATGGGTCATATGACAGGGCAGAGATGTGGTCAGCTGGCTCAGCTCATCACCCTCAGGTAGGAGGGGAATCACACAGGTCCTAGTGACACACACACACACACACAGACACACACACACAGAGACACACACACACAGAGACACACACACACAGACACACACACACACACACACACACACACACACACACACACACACACACACACACACACACACACACACACACACACACACACACACACACACACACACACACAGACAGACAATCTCTCTCTCTACGCTAGGCTCTAGTCAGTGTGTGTGTCCTCACCACTCTAGCTGGTAGTTCATCTGGTAGTCCCTCTCCTCTGCCTGTCGCAGGTCGTTGTGGAACTTGAGGAGCTGCTGTCTCATACGGCTGACCTCTGTGTCCGGCCCCTCAGGGAACTGCTCAGCCGTCTCCAGATCTCTCTGCTGGCGCTCCAGCTCTGCTCTGAACTGCTTGGCCTCCTGCAGCAGCCGGATCTCTGACTGCTGAGAGCTGGGGTGGGGAGATGGGAGTCACAGACAGACACAGACAGATCTCTGACTGCTTAGAGCTGGGTGGGGAGATGGGAGTCACAGACAGACACAGACAGATCTCTGACTGCTGAGAGCTGGGGTGTGGAGATGGGAGTCACAGACAGACACAGACAGATCTCTGACTGCTGAGAGCTGGGGTGGGGAGATGGGAGTCACAGACACAGACAGATCTCTGACTGCTGAGAGCTGGGGTGGGGAGATGGCAGTCACAGACACAGACAGATCTCTGACTGCTGAGAGCTGGGTGGGGAGATGGGAGTCACAGACAGACACAGACAGATATCTGACTGCTGAGAGCTGGGGTGGGGAGATGGGAGTCACAGACAGATCTCTGACTGCTGAGAGCTGGGGTGGGGAGATGGGAGTCACAGACAGACACAGGTACTGATGGGTCATATGACAGGGCAGAGATGTGGTCAGCTGGCTCAGCTCATCACCCTCAGGTAGGAGGGGAATCACACAGGTCCTAGTGGCACACAGACACAGATGCTGGTAGGGACCAGCCTCTGTCACAGACTTTCACCTCAACTGGGCGTCCGAGGGTAGTTATGCACTGAGTCTACAAAACAATAAGAACACCTTCCCAATATTGAGTTTCACCCCCTTTTGCCCTCAGAACAGCCTCAATGTGTCGGGGCATGGACTCTACAAGGTGTCTAAAGAGTTCTGGTCCATGTTGACTCCATTGCTTCCTACAGTTGTGTCAAGTTGGCTGAATGTCCTTTGGGTGGTGGACCATTCTTGATACCCACGGTAAACTGTTGAGAATGAAAAAACCAGCAGCGTTGCAGTTCTTGGCACGAACCAGTGCACCTGGCACCTACTACCATAACCTGTTCAAAGGCACTCAAATCTTGTCTTGTCTATTCACCCTCTGAATGGCACACAGATACAATCCACATCTCAGCTGTCACAAGGCTTAACACTCCTTCTTTAACCTGTCTCCTCCCCTTCATCTACACTGACATCAATAAGGGATCATATCTTTAACCTGTCTCCTTCCCTTCATCTACACTGACTGAAGTGGATTTAACAAGTGACATCAATAAGGGATCATATCTTTAACCTGTCTCCTCCCCTTCATCTACACTGACTGACGTGGATTTAACAAGGGATCATATCTTTCACCTGGATTCACCTGTTCAGTCTGTCATGGAAACAATATCATGTTCATAATGTTTTTTATACTCAGGGTATACAGGAACTGATGGGTCATGTTAAACAGGTACTGATGGGTACTGATGGGTCAAGTTAAACAGGTACTGATGGATCATTTTAAACAGGTACTGATGGGTCATGTTAAACAGGTACTGATGGGTCATTTTAAACAGGTACTGATGGGTCATGTTAAACAGGTACTGATGGGTCATTTTAAACAGGTACTGATGGGTCAAGTTAAACATGTACTAATGGGTAGTGATGGGTCATGTTAAACAGGTACTGATGGGTCAAGTTAAACAGGTACTGATGGGTCAAGTTAAACAGGTACTGATGGGTCATTTTAAACAGGTACTGATGGGTAGTGATGGGTCATTTTAAACAGGTACTGATGGGTCATGTTAAACAGGTACTGATGGGTCATTTTAAACAGGTACTGATGGGTCATGTTAAACAGGTACTGATGGGTCATTTTAAACAGGTACTGATGGGTCAAGTTAAACAGGTAGTGATGGGTAGTGATGGGTCATTTTAAACAGGTACTGATGGGTCAAGTTAAACAGGTACTGATGGGTAATTTTAAACAGGTACTGATGGGTCATGTTAAACAGGTACTGATGGGTCATTTTAAACAGGTACTGATGGATCATTTTAAACAGGTACTGATGGGTCATGTTAAACAGGTACTGATGGGTCATTTTAAACAGGTACTGATGGGTCATTTTAAACAGTACTGATGGCTCATTTTAAACAGGTACTGATGGCTCATTTTAAACAGGTACTGATGGGTCAAGTTAAACAGGTATTGATGGGTCAAGTTAAACAGGTACTGATGGGTCATTTTAAACAGGTACTGATGGGTCATGTTAAACAGGTACTGATGGGTCATTTTAAACAGGTACGGATGGGTCATTTTAAACATGTACTGATGGGTCATTTTAAACATGTACTGATGGGTCATTTTAAACAGGTACTGATGGATCATTTTAAACAGGTACTGATGGGTCATTTTAAACAGGTACTGATGGGTCATTTTAAACAGTTACTGATGGGTACTGATGGGTCATGTTAAACAGGTACTGATGGGTACTGATGGGTCATGTTAAACAGGTACTGATGGGTCATGTTAAACAGGTACTGATGGGTCAATAATATTGCACAGGTCCAGTCCAGTCCTCATACAGAGTGGCTTGTGTTATCCATGTAAACATGTAAGGAGCGTCTATGGACAGGGAGAGATGAGATCACTTACCTTTTCAAGGTGTCATGGAGCAGGCTGAAACTGGCTTTGAGCTTCGCTGCTTTGGTCCCGCTGATCTTCCCAGTAGAGAACAGCTACGAGAGAACAAAATCCTTCTTTCAATAATCATCTGCCTAAAGCCGTGGACCAGAATCAGCATGTGGGAAGCCATCCATGTCTCTCCATCTGACCACAGAGCGATTAGCTCTCCTTGCACATGTCAAATAAAAACTCAACCACACAGATTAGATGGTTCCAGTGGCTGTAAACAAGTCTGTTGTTTACACCCCCCCCCCCCCCCACCTCTCTCTAGTGTTTATCACCGTGCCAACGCTACAGAACATCTGTGTTTGCTTCAACTACAAAGGAACAAAAACAGAACTCCACATCCCTAAACGCAATTCAGTTGCTATTCAGCGAGAAAACTCTTTATCCAGCTGATCTTCACAGAGCCAGGCTGACCTTCACAGAGCCAGGCTGATCTTCACAGAGCCAGGCTGATCTTCACAGAGCCAGGCTGATCTTCACAGAGCCAGGCTGACCTTCACAGAGCCAGGCTGGCCTTCACAGAGCCAGGCTGATCTTCACAGAGCCAGGCTGATTTTCACAGAGCCAGGCTGATCTTCACAGAGCCAGGCTGATCTTCACAGAGCCAGGCTGATCTTCACAGAGCCAGGCTGATATTCACAGAGCTAGGCTGATCTTCACAGAGCCAGGCTGATCTTCACAGAGCCAGGTTGATCTTCACAGAGCCAGGCTGATCTTCACAGAGCCAGGTTGATCTTCACAGAGCCAGGCTGATCTTCACAGAGCCAGGCTGATTTTCACAGAGCCAGGCTGATTTTCACAGAGCCAGGCTGATCTTCACAGAGCCAGGCTGATTTTCACAGAGCCAGGCTGATTTTCACAGAGCCAGGCTGATTTTCACAGAGCCAGGCTGATCTTCACAGAGCCAGGCTGATCTTCACAGAGCCAGGCTGATCTTCACAGAGCCAGGCTGATCTTCACAGAGCCAGGCTGATTTTCACAGAGCCATGCTGATCTTCACAGAGCCAGGCTGTGATGGTTGGAATGAAGAAAGACACATCAAACAGCCAACACGTGTGTGCATCACTGATATTTTAGGTGATTGTCTTAGATCAGAGTGAACTACCACACTGTGAAACGTTCTAATGACTTCCTCTCACCGGAGAGCTACAGCTGGCAGAAAACAACTGATACCTTTGGATTCATCTCATTAGAGTTCATCAGAGTGCTGCAGGTTTACTGGAAAACCCCATGTCTTAAAAGGAACATGGAGAATAACGAAGGTATAGAATAATGTATTATTGACCTGGGGCTGGTTGCACACAGTCATACAGGTGTAGAGACACACATAGGACTACAGGTGTAGAGACACACATAGGACTACAGGTATAGAGACACACATAGGACTACAGGTATAGAGACACACATAGGACTACAGGTGTAGAGACACACATAGGACTACAGGTGTAGAGACACACATAGGACTACAGGTGTAGAGACACACATAGGACTACAGGTATAGAGACACACATAGGACTACAGGTATAGAGACACACATATGGCTACAGGTGTAGAGACACACAGGACTACAGGTGTAGAGACACACATAGGACTACAGGTATAGAGACACACATAGGACTACAGGTGTAGAGACACACAGGACTACAGGTGTAGAGACACACATAGGACTACAGGTGTAGAGACACACATAGGACTACAGGTATAGAGACACACATAGGACTACAGGTGTAGAGACACACAGGACTACAGGTGTAGAGACACACAGGACTACAGGTGTAGAGACACACATAGGACTACAGGTATAGAGACACACATAGGACTACAGGTATAGAGACACACATAGGACTACAGGTATAGAGACACACATAGGATTACAGGTATAGAGACACACATAGGACTACAGGTATAGAGACACACATAGGATTACAGGTAGGTAGGTTGGTACTGTAACTCTGCCCGTTCTGCTCAACCAACATGGAATAGGTTCTACACCTGCATTGCTTGCTGTTTGGGGTTTTAGGCTGGGTTTCTGTACAGCACTTTGAGATATCAGCTGATGTAAGAAGGGCTATATAAATACATTTGATTTGATTTGAATAGGTCAATTATAAGCTCTATGGTTTTCCCTTCCTCAGTAAAAATAAAGACAGTTTCTCGTTCAGTGGCTGGGAGCCACTTAAAGGAATGGATAGTCAAAAAGTTTCAATTCTCAACAACAACAAAAACAGTTACCACATCAGTTATATAGAGTTCCAGACAGTTACAATATTCATAAGGATGAGTCATGGACAGTAAACTGTTCCATAGATATGGAAGGAATAACAATAACAGTTACCATATCAGTTATATAGAGTTCCAGACAGTTACAATATTCATAAGGATGAGTCATGGACAGTAAACTATTCCATAGATATGGAAGGAATAACAATAACAGTTACCATATCAGTTATATAGAGTTCCAGACAGTTACAATATTCATAAGGATGAGTCATGGACAGTAAACTGTTCCATAGATATGGAAGGAATAACAATAACAGTTACCATATCAGTTATATAGAGTTCCAGACAGTTACAATATTCATAAGGATGAGTCATGGACAGTAAACTATTCCATAGATATGGTAGGAATAACAATAACAGTCACTTTATTCGTAAAGTCAAGTTTTTTTCCTGCAGGTGAGGAGGACTCGTTAATGTGTAGCCCGTCTGGCTCAGAGGGACAATACTTCCTGATCACATGATGGCTGACGTTGACCCATGACCTCCACCACACAGAGCCCTGTGGCACTGCCAGTTTCAGCCTGCTACAGGATTTTGAGCTGTTCTGTTTATCTTTCAGGGCTCTAGAGTCATCTCACCTTTGACCCAAAACTAAGGTGTATAACGTGAGTTTCAATAGAGGGTTTGAATTGCAAATATTGCATCACTTTCAATATGACTAATCCTGAATGAAACACCTTACTGTGTTTCATTCAATATGACTTCCAGCCTGTGAAAAGCTATAGCCCACTTTACAGGAATCCCACAACCCACCACAAAGTTCATCAGTAGGAAAAGTGAACAACTCATCGTGGCAGAGAGAAGATGCTCTGTATACCACAGTTGTGGTGATGTCATATTCATACATTGAATGGCAACGAGACCAGAGTTAAGAAGGAAATAGACACTGGTGTTGATCCACAGCAACACTGAGATTGGAGTTTGGAGATGAAACAAGTGCACTGTAGGACCATAGCCTTTCTCTCTGTTCAGGTGATTCTAGTATCAACCCTCTAAGACCCTCAAACCGACCACTTCTACCACTTCATAAAGGGCTTAGTGTCCTAGTTCAGGATAAATATCCAAGAACACAAAACAGCAAAACAACAAGAGGTTTCAAAACCTACAGGAGAGAATGTTAATTCCATTGTACTGACTCACTTCCATTGTACTGACTCAGGAGAGAATGTTAATTCCATTGTACTGACTCACTTGTCTGTTCAGGGAAATGGGCTGACTTCTAAAGGACTGCAGCTCAGTCAGAACTCTGCCTTCCTACGCTCTCTTTAAATGGTTGACTTTGCTGCTGGTATGGAGTGGTGGAATTACGCAACACAGCCCCTCCCACCCCGCCCTCCCTCCCCTGATATTAATGACACAACTATCTCAGGCAGGAGGCAGTCTCCTGCGCTCACTCTCCTGCAGGCTGCTCTCTCACGCTGCTCTCGCTCTCTCTGACTGCGTAGCTGAGAAACACACACTCACTCACTCACTCACTCACTCACTCACTCACTCACTCACTCACACGCACACACACTCAGTCAAAACACACACCATGAGGCTGTTCGTGCTGTGTGTTGTGGCCTCCACCACTCTTCTGCTGGCAGTCCCATGGAGCTCCGCAGCAGAGCCAGGAGACAGAGCACAGAGATGGGATAAGGTCCAAGATAAGGCTGCTACAGGAGAGGTTTCAGGGGGCTGCCCTGTGAGGATGAAGCCTTCTGGCCAGTGTGGAGAAGAAGACGACTGCCCCTACCAGATCACCCTGCCTCCGCTGACCATCCAGCTGCCCAAGCAGTTCAGGATGCTGGAGAAGACCATGAAGGAGCTGCAGAGCCTGAAGGAGACAGTGAACCGGCTGAAGAGGGACTGTCAGGAGTGCCGGCAGCAGGCTGACCAGAGCCTGCAGAGGGACAGCGGGGAGGCAGCAGGGGGTCCCGGTACGGGACCAGGGTTTCTGGAAATACAGTCTAGCACCAGTAAGGAGGAACGAGGAGACGGGGGAACCAACACAGGGCCTGATGGGGATGGCATTGGCACCGGTTCTGGTACTGGCAAAGGCACCGTCTCTACCGGCGGTTCTGTGTTTGAGATGCAGGTGAAGATGAACAAGATGTCCAACAGCCTGCGTAACGCACGGGGACAGATCACGGCTCTGCAGGGCCGTCTAGAGGAACTAAGCCTGATCAACATGAGGAACGTGGAGGCCATCGTGGACAGCAAGGTGGAGAACATCACTGGAGTGATCAACAAGCTCAGTAACAACTGTAACCACCAGTGTGCCGTCCAGCCCTCTCCTCAGTGTACGTCTATTTACTCTCTTTCATTAACCAAATAGGTTCTCGACAATTTGACAGGAAAATTCTGTATAACCTTTAAGTGATTTACAAAACGCTCTGTTATTACTAAACTATCATTTTTCTGTAAAGTGCAGAACTCCCCTCAGTGTGAGTGTTATTGAAAATAGCCCCCCCTGTTCTCTTATAGAAGCTCCTCTAGTCTCTTGTTATTACTAAACTATCATTTTTCTGTAAAGTGCAGAACTCCCCTCGGTGTGAGTGTTATTGAAAATAGCCCCCCCTGTTCTCTTATAGAAGCTCCTCTAGTCTCTTGTTATTACTAAACTATCATTTTTCTGTAAAGTGCAGAACTCCCCTCGGTGTGAGTGTTATTGAAAATAGCCCCCCCTGTTCTCTTATAGAAGCTCCTCTAGTCTCTTGTTATTACTAAACTATCATTTTTCTGTAAAGTGCAGAATTCCCCTCGGTGTGAGTGTTATTGAAAATAGCCCCCCCTGTTCTCTTATAGAAGCTCCTCTAGTCTCTTGTTATTGCTAACCTATTGTTCTCCTCTAAGCATCAGCCAGACAGACTTATTATAAAACCAGGCTTTCACGCACTGCATGCAGTACTGTACAGTATGCCAGCCCTCTGTACTGAGTGTGAGTACTCTGCTGTATCAGTACTGTACAGTATGCCAGCCCTCTGTACTGAGTGTGAGTACTCTGCTGTATCAGTACTGTACAGTATGCCAGCCCTCTGTACTGAGTGTGAGTACTCTGCTGTATCAGTACTGTACAGTATGCCAGCCCTCTGTACTAAGTGTGAGCACTCTGCTGTATCAGTACTGTACAGTATGCCAGCCCTCTGTACTGAGTGTGAGTACTCTGCTGTATCAGTACTGTACAGTATGCCAGCCCTCTGTACTGAGTGTGAGTACTCTGCTGTATCAGTACTGTACAGTATGCCAGCCCTCTGTACTGAGTGTGAGTACTCTGCTGTATCAGTACTGTACAGTATGCCAGCCCTCTGTACTGAGTGTGAGTACTCTGCTGTATCAGTACTGTACAGTATGCCAGCCCTCTGTACTAAGTGTGAGTACTCTGCTGTATCAGTACTGTACAGTATGCCAGCCCTCTGTACTGAGTGTGAGTACTCTGCTGTATCAGTACTGTACAGTATGCCAGCCCTCTGTACTGAGTGTGAGTACTCTGCTGTATCAGTACTGTACAGTATGCCAGCCCTCTGTACTGAGTGTGAGTACTCTGCTGTATCAGTACTGTACAGTATGCCAGCCCTCTGTACTGAGTGTGAGTACTCTGCCGTATCAGTACTGTACAGTATGCCAGCCCTCTGTACTGAGTGTGAGTACTCTGCCATATCAAAAGGAGAGTTGCAGGTTTAACTCCAGATCATCACCCTTTCTTTATGCACGGTCCTAAACTAACACTGCTACTGTACCAGGGAATTACATTGTTTCATCACCCTTTCTTTATGCACGGTCCTAAACTAACACTGCTACTGTACCAGGGAATTACATTGTTTCATCACCCTTTCTTTATGCACGGTCCTAGACTAACACTGCTACTGTACCAGGGAATTACATTGTTTCATCACCCTTTCTTTATGCACGGTCCTAGACTAACACTGCTACTGTACCAGGGAATTACATTGTTTCATCACACTTTCTTTATGCACGGTCCTAGACTAACACTGCTACTGTACCAGGGAATTACATTGTTTCATCACCCTTTCTTTATGCACGGTCCTAGACTAACACTGCTACTGTACCAGGGAATTACATTGTTTCATCACCCTTTCTTTATGCACGGTCCTAGACTAACACTGCTACTGTACCAGGGAATTACATTGTTTCATCACCCTTTCTTTATGCACGGTCCTAGACTAACACTGCTACTGTACCAGGGAATTACATTGTTTCATCACCCTTTCTTTATGCACGGTCCTAGACTAACACTGCTACTGTACCAGGGAATTACATTGTTTCATCACCCTTTCTTTATGCACGGTCCTAGACTAACACTGCTACTGTACCAGGGAATTACATTGTTTCATCACCCTTTCTTTATGCACGGTCCTAAACTAACACTGCTACTGTACCAGGGAATTACATTGTTTCATCACCCTTTCTTTATGCACGGTCCTAGACTAACACTGCTACTGTACCAGGGAATTACATTGTTTCATCACACTTTATCTTTCAAAACTCATTGGGATATTCTGAGTGTGAGAGATTCTGATATTTTGAGTGTGAGGTACTCTGATATTTTGAGTGTGAGATATTCTGATATTTTGGGTGTGAGATATTCTGATATTTTGAGTGTGAGATACTCTGATATTTTGAGTGTGAGATATTCTGATATTTTGAGTGTGAGATATTCTGATATTTTGAGTGTGAGATATTCTGATATTTTGAGTGTGAGATACTCTGATATTTTGAGTGTGAGATATTCTGATATTTTGAGTGTGAGATATTCTGATATTTTGAGTGTGGGATACTCTGATATTTTGAGTGTGAGATATTCTGATATTTTGAGTGTGGGATACTCTGATATTTTGAGTGTGGGATATTCTGATATTTTGAGTGTGGGATATTCTGATATTTTGAGTGTGAGATATTCTGATATTTTGAGTGTGAGATATTCTGATATTTTGAGTGTGAGATATTCTGATATTTTGAGTGTGAGATATTCTGATATTTTGTGTGAGATATTCTGATATTTTGAGTGTGAGATATTCTGATATTTTGAGTGTGGGACACTGATATTTTGAGTGTGAGATATTCTGATATTTTGAGTGTGGGATACTCTGATATTTTGAGTGTGTGATACTCTGATATTTTGAGTGTGGGATACTCTGATATTTTGAGTGTGGGATATTCTGATATTTTGAGTGTGAGATATTCTGATATTTTGAGTGTGTGTTACACAGTGTTAACGTCATGGTGTAAACAGCTACCTCTTTTATTACACTTGCCAACAAGATGATGCAATGTGTTGCATTCCGACAGTTGGTCATGGTGAGATCAGAACACTATGTAGAAGTACTTGTCTTAGATGAATCTGTCATGTTTTGTATAAGAGCTCTGCAAATGACTCTGGATAGCTTGACAAGATAATGTCAGAAGTGATTCATGTAAAGATTATGGAGAAAGAGGCAATATAAAGTGTTTTCAGTAAGAGTGGGGAGCATCCAGTATCAAAGTGCAGTAGTGCTTGTGTGTTCTGTTGTTGACACAGCCTTCTTTCTACTGGCCACGTTTCTATCTTGATATGGGAAACTCTCTGTCGGCTCAACGACAACAGAACGTCAGCAGTCAGACATCTCACAATCTCAGCTCTGTAACGGATCATTAAGCCCCAATTCACAGTTAAACTAAACAGTGTGCTTCCTGTCTCTGATTGGATTTGAAGGTGTTCGCGGACATACATCGAGGGAGTCGACCTTCGGATCATTTAACTGAATCATGTTCTCGATTCATTTATAAACACTTTTATTAAGCTTCATCTAATGTCCCAAGCCTTGTTCTGTAGGAATTAAAGGAACTGTTTGCCTGTAATGTGAGAATGCACAAGCTTTTCACTGGGACGATGTTACTTCCAGATGAGGGTTTTATGTCTCTGCATACTTCCTTGATAATACAGCTGCTCTTCTGTTGCTGTCAATCCCCTTTATCAGTCTGCATGGCTGTCTGTCCATCTGTCTGACGGACTGTTATATTTGGCTCAGTCACAGCCTGGCGCCCATATTCTGAGAACCACTAATACTATCACATATGGGCAGACTTTGATAGGAGTACTGCCCACAGGGGGGAGATACAGAGACACACACACACTCACACACACACACGCACACACACACACGCACAAACAGCCTGCTCTTCCGTGCTCTGCTCTGTCCTCGTCTGTGCTTTGCTAACTCAACTCCTCTCTCATGCTTCCTAGGCTCCTATCCTGAGCAGTCGACTGGCGGCACTTTCCAAAACTCAGGGTCTCTAAGCTCCAGAAGTGTCTGTCAGGATGCATTATCATCACAAACACAGAGTGGGGACTGGCAGGCTCTCCAGCAGCCTTGGTTAATCCCATTTGACACGTTCCCACGTTTTGACAAGGCTGTCCTCCCCTTATATGAAAACAGTGACGCCGTGGCTCAACTCGCTCAGTCAGCTCTGGGGCTGAAAGTCAGGAACATTCTGGGGCTGAAAGTCAGGAACATTCTGGGGCTGAAAGTCAGGAACATTCCATGCAATGACTGCTGGGTTGTGAGAGTCTTGTGCTTTGAGGGAAACAGTGTTTTCTTTACTCCTCGGACACTGACCGTTGCCTCTCTCTCCCTCCCCCTGCCCTCTCTCTCTCTCTCTCTCCCTCCCCCTGCCCTGTCTCTCCCTCCCCCTGCCCTCTCTCTCCCTCCCCCTGCCCTCTCTCTCCCTCCCCCTGCCCTCTCTCTCCCTCCCTCTGCCCTGTCTCTCTCTGTCTCTCTCTCACAACAGTCATCATCGCTCCCAAGGACTGCTCTGACTACAACATGCTAAAGGAGAGGAGGAACGCTGTCTACCAGGTCACGCCAGACCCCAGGAACGGCACGTTCCAGGTCTACTGCGACATGGAGTCGTTCGGCGGCGGCTGGACCCTGGTGCAGCAGCGCCTCAATGGCACCGTCAGCTTCAACCGCTCCTGGGCTGAGTACAAGGTTAATAAACCCATTTGTCAAAACTCTGTGACAGACCGTAGTCAGTAACATTCCATGTAATGGCCTGCTGGCCTGTGAGAATCAGGGAAAACATGAGGCTGTTTCCCAAATGTCACCCTATTCCCTATATAGTGCACTACCTTTGACCAGGCACTATGCAGGGAATAGGGTGCCATTTGGGACAGATATGACTCCTCTGACACAGACCTTTACATTTTTCTCTCTCTCTCTCCTTGCCCTTGCCCTCTCTCTCTGTCTCTCTCTCTGTCTCTCTCTCTCTCTCTCTCTCTCTCTGTCTCTCTCTCTGTCTCTCTCCCTGCCCTTGCCATCTCTCTCTGTCTCTCTCTCTCTCTCTCTCTGTCTCTCTCTCTCTCTCTCTGTCTCTCTCTCTCTCTCTCCCTGCCCTTGCCCTCTCTCTCTGTCTCTCTCTCTCCTTGCCCTCTCTCTCTCTCTGTCTCTCTCTCTCTCTCTCTCCCTGCCCTTGCCCTCTCTCTCTCTCTCTCTCTCTCTCTCTGTCTCTCTCTCTCTGTCTCTCTCTCTCTCTCTCTCTGTCTCTCTCTCTCTCTGTCTCTCTCTCTCTCTCCCTGCCCTTGCCCTCTCTCTCTCTCTCTCTCTCTCTCCCCCTGCCCTTGCCCTCTCTCTCTCTCTGTCTCTCTCTCTCTCTGTCTCTCTCTCTCTCCCCCTGCCCTTGCCCTCTCTCTCTCTCTGTCTCTCTCTCTCTCCCTGCCCTTGCCCTCTCTCTCTCTCTGTCTCTCTCTCTCTCTCTCTGTCTCTCTCTCTCTCCCTGCCCTTGCCCTCTCTCTCTCTCTGTCTCTCTCTCTCTCTCTCTGTCTCTCTCTCTCTCCCTGCCCTTGCCCTCTCTCTCTCTCTGTCTCTCTCTCTCTCTCCCTGCCCTTGCCCTCTCTCTCTCTCTGTCTCTCTCTCTCTCCCCCTGCCCTTGCCCTCTCTCTCTCTCTCTGTCTCTCTCTCTCTCCCTGCCCTTGCCCTCTCTCTCTGTCTCTCTCTCTCTCCCTGCCCTTGCCCTCTCTCTCTCTCTGTCTCTCTCTCTCTCTCTCTCTGTCTCTCTCTCTCTCCCCCTGCCCTTGCCCTCTCTCTCTCTCTGTCTCTCTCTCTCTCCCTGCCCTTGCCCTCTCTCTCTCTCTGTCTCTCTCTCTCTCTCCCTGCCCTTGCCCTCTCTCTCTCTCTGTCTCTCTCTCTCTCCCTGCCCTTGCCCTCTCTCTCTCTCTCTGTCTCTCTCTCTCTCCCCCTGCCCTTGCCCTCTCTCTCTCTGTCTCTCTCTCTCTCTCTCCCTGCCCTTGCCCTCTCTCTCTCTCTGTCGCTCTCTCTCTCTCTCCCTGCCCTTGCCCTCTCTCTCTCTCTGTCTCTCTCTCTCTCTCTCTCCCTGCCCTTGCCCTCTCTCTCTCTCTCTCTGTCTCTCTCTCTCTCTCCCTGCCCTTGCCCTCTCTCTCTCTCTCTCTCTCTCTCTCTCTCTCTCTCTCTCTCTCCCTGCCCTTGCCCTCTCTCTCTCTCTGTCTCTCTCTCTCTCTCTCCCTGCCCTTGCCCTCTCTCTCTCTGTCTCTCTCTCTCTCTCTCTCTCTCTCCCTGCCCTTGCCCTCTCTCTCTCTTTCTCTCTCTCTGTCTCTCTCTCTCTAGAGGGGATTTGGTGACCCCCGGGGAGAGTTCTGGTTGGGCAACGACCGCATCCACCTCCTGACCAAGGCCAAGGACATGGTTCTGCGCATCGAACTGGAGGACTTCCAAGGGGTGCGGGAGTATGCCAAGTTCGACCAGTTCTACGTAGCCAACGAGTTCCTGAGGTATCGCCTCTCCATCAGCGGGTACAGTGGCACGGCCGGCAACGCGCTGCACATGAACCAGCACTTCAACCACGACCAGAAGTTCTTCACCACGCCAGACAGGGACAACGACATGTACCCGTCAGGGAACTGCGGCGCGTACTACAGCTCTGGCTGGTGGTTTGACGCCTGCATGTCAGCCAATCTCAATGGGAAATACTACCACAAGAGATACAAGGGCGTGAGGAACGGCATCTTCTGGGGAACATGGCACAACATGTCTAGTGAAGCATACCCCACCAACTACAGGCAGGCCTTCAAGACGGTCAAAATGATGATACGGCCAAAGAACTACGCTCCGTAAAAGAGAACGGAAACGACCGGAAAGATCAGAAATAGTTTTTTCTTCTTAACTTTCTGCTCCTTTGACCTTTCTGCCTCCCACTGTCAAGTTTAACCACATGGTTCAGAGACAGTCTGAGACACCTGGGTTCCCGGTAATAAAACAGCAATGAAATCTTCAAAAGGTTGGAAAAGTCTCCACCGAAGACAAACGTATGATATCCCAGTCATAGGAAATGTCTGGCTATCGGTCAAACAACATACTATGGACCATGTGCCACTGAACTAACAACAGCAACAAAATGGAGTCAGATATGTTTGCTTTCTGCAGAATAATTACATTGGTTGACTGCAGGCACTGCAACTGTTTCCAGACATCTGTAACTCCATTGTCTGTATAATACTGCCACCTAGCGTTATGTCATTGCATTGCATCCTCATCTAGACAGGCTAAGCAGCATGGAAACTAAAGGCCCCAAGTTCAAGGAGGAAATGTACAGTATTTATTTTTGAAAGTATGATAGCTTTTATATAACTAATATATGGACTGTATGTTCATGCAGTACACAGTGATTGCCTAAGATGAGTAGCCCAAAAAGCATTGTATTCGGAATAAAAAGCTGTGTATTGGAGTTGAGAAGTTGACCACAGAGAAGTTTAAAACTAAAAGATGGAGTATTTCGACTTGTATGAAAAGGTTTAAAGTGTAGGTATATTTGAATAGAATAATTGATTATGTAGCTTGATGTATAGAACTGTATGTACACTAGACGTTTTTCGTTCACCTTCTATTGTCCTATTCAAAAAAGTATTTACTTTTTATATAAAAACATGAATAAACTTTTTACAGATTTGCACCGAGTACTGAATGTTTTGTTATCCATATTCCGCATGAAACACAGCAGGCAAATAGACCTGACCCAGCCTATATCTGTCAACCATCAGCAGGCAAATAGCCCTGACCCAGCCTATATCTGCCAACCATCAGCAGGCAAATAGACCTGACCCAGCCTATATCTGCCAACCATCAGCAGGCAAATAGACCTGACCCAGCCTATATCTGCTAACCATCAGCAGGCAAATAGACCTGACCCAGCCTATATCTGTCAACCATCAGCAGGCAAATAGCCCTGACCCAGCCTATATCTGCCAACCATCTGCAGGCAAATAGCCCTGACCCAGCCTATATCTGCCAACCATCAGCAGGCAAATAGCCCTGACCCAGCCTATATCTGTCAACCATCAGCAGGCAAATAGCCCTGACCCAGCCTGTATCTGTCAACCATCAGCAGGCAAATAGACCTGACCCAGCCTATATCTGTCAACCATCAACAGGCAAATAGCCCTGACCCAGCCTATATCCGTCAACTATCAGCAGGCAAATAGCCCTGAACCAGCCTATATCTGCCAACCATCAGCAGGCAAATAGCCTTGACCTAACCTATATCTGCCAACCATCTGCAGGGAAATAGCCCTGACCCAGCCTATATCTGTCAACCATCAGCAGGCAAATAGACCTGACCCAGCCTATATCTGTCAACCATCAACAGGCAAATAGCCCTGACCCAGCCTATATCTGCCAACCATCAGCAGGCAAATAGACCTGACCCAGCCTATATCTGCCAACCATCGGCAGGCAAATAGCCCTGACCCAGCCTGTATCAGTCAACCATCAGCAGGCAAATAGCCCTGACCCAGCCTATATCTGTCAACCATCAGCAGCCATATAGCCCTGAACCAGCCTATATCTGCCAACCATCAGCAGGCAAATAGCCCTGACCCAGCCTATATTTGCCAACCATCAGCAGGCAAATAGCCCTGGCCCAGCCTATATCTGCCAACCATCAGCAGGCAAAAAGACCTGACCCAGCCTATATCGGTCAACCATCAGCAGGCAAATAGACCTGACCCAGCCTATACCTGCCAACCATCAGCAGGCAAATAGACCTGAGCTAGCCCATATCTGCCAACCATCAGCAGGCAAATAGACCTGACCCAGCCTATATCTGCCAACCATCAGCAGGCAAATAGACCTGACCCAGCCTATATCTGCCAACCATCTGCAGGCAAATAGCCCTGACCCAGCCTATATCTGCCAACCATCAGCAGGCAAATAGACCTGACTCAGCCTATATCTGCCAACCATCAGCAGGCAAATAGACCTGACCCAACCTATATCTGCCAACCATCAGCAGGGAAATAGACCTGGCCTAGCCTATATCTGCCAACCATCAGCAGGCAAATAGACCTGACCCAGCCTATATCTGCCAACCATCAGCAGGCAAATAGACCTGGTCTAGCCTATATGTTTTATTCATTTTCCCTTCATAAGGGTTCAGGATTGGCTGATATTTTATTCATTTTCCCTTCATAAGGGTTCAGGATTGGCTGATGTTTTATTAATTTTCCCTTCATAAGGGTTCAGGATTGGCTGATGTTTTATTAATTTTCCCTTCATAAGGGTTCAGGATTGGCTGATGTTTTATTAATTTTCCCTTCATAAGGGTTCAGGATTGGCTGATGTTTTATTCATTTTCCCTTCATAAGGGTTCAGGATTGGCTGATGTTTTATTAATTTTCCCTTCATAAGGGTTCAGGATTGGCTGATGTTTTATTAATTTTCCCTTCATAAGGGTTCAGGATTGGCTGATGTTTTATTAATTTTCCCTTCATAAGGGTTCAGGATTGGCTGATGTTTTATTAATTTTCCCTTCATAAGGGTTCAGGATTGGCTGATGTTTTATTCATTTTCCCTTCATAAGGGTTCAGGATTGGCTGATGTTTTATTCATTTTCCCTTCATAAGGGTTCAGGATTGGCTGATGTTTTATTAATTTTCCCTTCATAAGGGTTCAGGATTGGCTGATGTTTTATTAATTTTCCCTTCATAAGGGTTCAGGATTGGCTGATGTTTTATTAATTTTCCCTTCATAAGGGTTCAGAATTGGCTGATGTTTTATTAATTTTCCCTTCATAAGGGTTCAGGATTGGCTGATGTTTTATTAATTTTCCCTTCATAAGGGTTCAGGATTGGCTGATGTTTTATTAATTTTCCCTTCATAAGGGTTCAGGATTGGCTGATGTTTTATTAATTTTCCCTTCATAAGGGTTCAGGATTGGCTGATGTTTTATTAATTTTCCCTTCATAAGGGTTCAGGATTGGCTGATGTTTTATTAATTTTCCCTTCATAAGGGTTCAGGATTGGCTGATGTTTTATTAATTTTCCCTTCATAAGGGTTCAGGATTGGCTGATGTTTTATTAATTTTCCCTTCATAAGGGTTCAGAATTGGCTGATGTTTTATTAATTTTCCCTTCATAAGGGTTCAGGATTGGCTGATGTTTTATTAATTTTCCCTTCATAAGGGTTCAGGATTGGCTGATGTTTTATTCATTTTCCCTTCATAAGGGTTCAGGATTGGCTGATGTTTTATTCATTTTCCCTTCATAAGGGTTCAGGATTGGCTGATGTTTTATTCATTTTCCCTTCATAAGGGTTCAGGATTGGCTGATGTTTTATTCATTTTCCCTTCATAAGGGTTCAGGATTGGCTGATGTTTTATTAATTTTCCCTTCATAAGGGTTCAGGATTGGCTGATGTTTTATTAATTTTCCCTTCATAAGGGTTCAGGATTGGCTGATGTTTTATTCATTTTCCCTTCATAAGGGTTCAGGATTGGCTGATGTTTTATTCATTTTCCCTTCATAAGGGTTTAGGATTGGCTGATGTTTTATTCATTTTCCCTTCATAAGGGTTCAGGATTAGCTGATGTTTTATTCATTTTCCCTTCATAAGGGTTCAGGATTGGCTGATGTTTTATTCATTTTCCCTTCATAAGGGTTCAGGATTGGCTGATGTTTTATTCATTTTCCCTTCATAAGGGTTCAGGATTGGCTGATGTTTTATTCATTTTCCCTTCATAAGGGTTCAGGATTGGCTGATGTTTTATTCATTTTCCCTTCATAAGGGTTCAGGATTGGCTGATGTTTTTTTAGTATTTACTATTTATTAGGATCCCCAATTACTTGTTGCCGAGGCAACGGCTACTCTTCCTGGGGTCCCAACAGGAAACAACACAACAAATAAAAGCCATAATATACATAAATATAAATAGCACTACATTTACATTACAATTTAGCCATTCAGCAGACGCTCCCATCCAGAGAAACCCACAGCTAGTGCATTTACCTGGAGATAGACAGGTGAGACAAACACAAACTGTATCACAGTGGTATCCCAACCACCTATCACATACATAATACAATACATAATACAATACACAATACAATACATAATACAATATATAATACAATACATAATACAATACATAATACAATATATAATACAATACATAATACAATACACAATACAATATATAATACAATACATAATACAATACAATACATAATACAATATATAATACAATATATAATACAATACAGTATATAATACATTAGATAATACAATACATAATACAATATATAATACAATACAATAAAATATATAATACAATGCATAATACAATACATAATACAATATATAATACAATACATAATACAATACATATTGCAATATATAATATTATACAATACACAATACAATACACAATACAATACATATTACAATGCATATTGCAATACATATTACAATACATATTACAATACATATTACAATACACAATACAATACATATTACAATGTATATTACAACACATATTACAATACACAATACAATACATATTACAATGCATATTACAATACACAATACAATACATATTACAATATACAATACAATACATATTACAATACACAAAACAATACATATTACAATACATATTACAATACACAATACAATACATATTACAATACATAATACAATGCATAATACAATACAATACACAATACATAATACAATACATATTACAATACACAATACACTACATATTACAATACATATTACAATACATATTACAATACATATTACAATACACAATACAATACACATTACAATACACAATACAATACATATTACAATACATATTACAATACACAATACAATACATATTACAATACATATTACAATACATATTACAATACATATTACAATACACAATACAATACACATTACAATACACAATACAATACATATTACAATACATATTACAATACACAATACAATACATATTACAATACATATTACAATACACAATACAATACATATTACAATACATATTACAATACACAATACAATACATATTACAATACATATTACAATGCAAAATGCATCAAAATATCAGTGTTTCTTCACAGTCCGTGTCATGCCGTAAAGTGTTATCTGTGGTGGCAGAGAGTTCCATGTAGTCATGGCTCTATTTAATATTGTGTGTTTCCCAGCCTCTGTTCTGGACCTGGGGACTGTGAAGAGACCTCTGGTTTCAACTGGTCATGGTGACAGAGTTCTAGCAACTATGGTGTATGAATAACTAGGTCAGCCCAGTAGGGGTCAGCTCGGCTCGGTTTGTCTCAGTAGCGTGAAAAGAGTATGTGTTACCTGGTCTAAGCACTGGAAGGCTGGGCTGGCAGAGACGTGAGTGGGGCCCAGGGCCAGGCTCTCCTCCTGTAGGGCAGCATCAGGAGCCAGGGCTGATAAAGGAGTAGTCTCCTCCTCACCTCCTCCACTGGGTGGGTTGGTCTGCTCCCCAGCTTGGCTCATGGTGGCCCTGTCACACACACGCAGACAGACAGACACGCACGCAGACAGACACGAAGATAGAGACAGCAGACAGACACGCTGACAGACACACACGACAGACGGAGACCGCAGACAGACAGACAGACAGACAGACAGACAGACAGACAGACAGACAGACAGAGACAGCAGACAGCCAGAGACAGCAGACAGCCAGAGACAGCCGACAGACAGAGACAGCAGACAGCCAGAGACAGCCGACCGACAGCGACAGCAGACAAACAGAGACAGCAGACAGACAGCCAGAGACAGCAGACAGACAGCCAGAGACAGCAAGCAGCAGACAAGAGACAGCAGACAGACAGAGACAGCAGACAGCAGACAAGAGACAGCAGACAGACACCCAGAGACAGCAGACAGACGGAGACAGCAGACAGACAGAGACAGCAGACAGACAGAGACAGTAGGGAGAAGATAGCAGACAGACAGAGACAGCAGACAGACAGCAGACAGACAGGATTAGTAAGCATTTTCATGATCTTCTAAAGAAGAAGAGCACTAGACAATTTCGTAACTACTAGTCATTTACAAGATTATTTTACATTTATTGGCTTTGCAAAGTATTTGCAGAAATATACAAAATCTTAGCCTTGTGTATTCTATCCACTCTACATTACACTGATGAAAGACAGACTGCTGCAACCCTCATAGCCTCCAGCTCCAGTCTTTGACCTAGAATGTGTCCCAAATGGCACCCTATTCCCTATAGTGTAGTACATTTGATCAGGCCCCATATGGGACGCATTGGTCCTGGTCAAACGTAGTCCACTATAGGGAATAGGGTGCCATTTGGGACACAGCTCAGTGTTCTGGAACCTACAGAAAATACCAAACCCAGCTGCTTTGCTGGACCCCTCTAAACCATGGCTGCTGGCCCAGTGGGCCTCTTACAGTAAGTATAGTCACTATCCTCTCCAGACTTACTTCCCACTGAGCACAGGCGTCAGTTCAATGTCTAGTTTTGATTAACATTTGGTTGAGTGTCAACTAACGTGAATCAACACATTTTTGCCGAATTGTTAGGCATAAGAAGTATACAATAAATACTGGTAGAAAGGCTATTGAACCCGTTTCAACTGGAGACTAGGCCTGTGTTCAGGGCTCCAAATGAACCTTTTCCAATCCTAACTCCCTTTTCTAGACGCGCACCACTGTTTGTGTTAATTTGCAAGGTGCAATGTCAATGATCATTGTTCTATCTGTGATATACCGTTACCGGCTGGAGGGCATTGGATTTAGATGATACGAATGAATCATTTGAGCCAAACAGAACCGGAAAATTCGCTTCCTACTCAAAACTGCTAAAGTTAACTACTGGTTACAACTATTTGACCAGGCTCGTGTAAACTAACTGTGGAAAGAAGAAATAGCTATAGGTAGCTAACGTTAACTGTTACACTTACACTCTGTTATTCTTACCTGTACCAGTCCCTTTATTCACCTGTGACTCCAAGTTTGTCAAAATAATGATCCAGCATTATGCCATAAAAGTTAGCTCTGGGAGGTAGAGCTATTTGTAAATGTTGTTGTCAGCTAGCTAGCTAAACAACAAAATGCTTCAGTAAATCTCAGCCTCTCTGTTTTGTTGAATGCCTTGAAAACGTTGCCATAACAACGACATCCCAACATCCTTTTCAGCAAGACTGAATTTTTTTTTTTTTTACTTTTAAAAACAGCAAAGAGGCAATAAGACACGCTAAATACGAGCTATATTTGAATTATTGAATTAAAACAGTGCACGCACTGTGTTTTTTTGTCGATTAGAAAAATGTATTGATCCTATTGACTCGCATGCTTGCAGGCGCAAACAGACAGCTAATTTCCAGCAGAGGGCGCCAAGTATTCATTATCATGAGTACAGAGAATTTTCCCTACAAGCTGAGCTGTGGTAACCTTTGTGTCCTGCTGTCCGCAGAGCAGGGCAAAGAAATCGTGTAGTGAGAGCATCATCAAGGTCTGCTCGTCATTTGAACCAAGCCAACCAACCCCTGTCCTGGAGGCATCCTCTGTAGGAGGCATATACATACATACATACACATACATATATATATATATATATATAAAGATATTTATTTACTCTGAAGCAATTTAATTTGAACACTCTGGAGTTGAGACCAGGACCTGTATTCAGAGAGCGTCTCAGAGTAGGACTCCTGATCTAGGATCAGGTCCCCCTGTCTATATAATCATATTCATTATGATCTAAAAGGCAACTTTTATCCTAGGTCAGTACTCCTACACCGTGACTCTTTATGAGGACAGGCCCAGAACAGCTGAAGAGTTCCCTTCTCTCCATTGTCACATGGTGACATCATCCTCTCAGTTCAGGAGAAACTGGAATAACATTTAAGATCATTGTTCTTCCCCCTGGATCCAAATATAGTCTTGATTCCTCTCCTTGTTTTATAGGTCATCTATGCAAATTCATCTGGGTCCATTCATTGTTCTTCAATCTTAAATCACATAGAAAAGATTCATAACAGCCTTCTGGTTCAACACATCAAAATGTTTGTGAAACACTCCAGATGGTGCTTGTGGTGTGTGTGTGTGGTGTGTGTGTGTGTTGTGTGTTGTGTGTTGTGTGTGTGTGTGTGTGTTGTGTGTTGTGTGTGTGTGTGTGTGTTGTGTGTTGTGTGTGTGTGTGTTTTGTGTGTGTGTGTGTGTGTGTGTGTGTGTGTGTGTGTGTGTGTGTGTGTGTGTGTGTGTTTTGTGTGTGTGTGTTAAAGGGGTAGTAGGATTTGGTAGGTCCCGTGAAGCAGGATTCTCATTTTGGGAGAGACTTTTATAGTGGCCCTGTACTGAACATAAATGTTCATAGATAGACTTCATCCTCTGTCCTGTGACTACTGTAGTAGGTTCTTTGAGACAGTATCAGATGGTTGACCTTTGGCTCAGATGTTGAGGTTTTTCACGGTCCATTTATAGTTCATAAGAACGTTGTATCTCATGAATCACTGATCTGGTCGTTTGTGGTCCAGTAGAGGGTTCGCTCCCAGCATTGACCTTAACTTCCATCACATTTCTGGACTGATTTCTGGAACCTGCCCAGGTTTTTGTTTTCTATAACAATATGCCCTTCAAGAGAATTATCATTTTGGCAAGTAAAACAAGTTCATGCACTTCTCAGAAATTATTTTTAGATTTGTGTTTAACTCAGAATTTCAAATGCATGAGGGCATGCAGCTAAATTAGGACAGAGGATTTAGCTATCTGTTCACAATTAACCAGGTTTGTTTTCCTTATCAATTCACATTCCATCATGGTAAACTGTCAACAATAGTACTTCATTGAGTTATGTTTGTTACTAACTCCTAATAATGTAGCAGCACAGGAAAACAACGTTCTGTGCTGTAATCAGTAAACACAACAGGTAAACAATAGCCATTAAAGATGAGGGAATGTGCACCATTTCATACAGACATATTTAGCTTAATCTTCTGAGTAGGTTTTCAGTCTAACTTTGGTTTTAGTGTCCTCCTTAGTAGTCAGTGAAGTCATACACACTTGTTTCTTCTGAGTGCAATAGTAAAGTGTGTTTTCTTCTCATGACTTCCAGAGAGCACTCTGTTTCTAGTAGGTCTAATATTTGTTCTTAGAATAGTGCCGAACAGGGCTTGTTCTTAGAATAGTGTTGAACAGGGCTTGTTCTTAGAATAGTGCTGAACAGGGCTTGTTCTTAGAATAGTGCTGAACAGGGCTTGTTCTTAGAATAGTGCTGAACAGGGCTTGTTCTTAGAATAGTGCTGAACAGGGCTTGTTCTTAGAATAGTGCTGAACAGGGCTTGTTCTTAGAATAGTGCTGAACAGAGCTTGTTCTTAGAATAGTGCTGAACAGGGCTTGTTCTTAGAATAGTGCCGAACAGGGCTTGTTCTTAGAATAGTGCTGAACAGGGCTTGTTCTTAGAATAGTGCTGAACAGGGCTTGTTCTTAGAATAGTGCTGAACAGGGCTTGTTCTTAGAATAGTGCTGAACAGGGCTTGTTCACAGAATAGTGCTGAACAGGGCTTGTTCTTAGAATAGTGCTGAACAGGGCTTGTTCTTAGAATAGTGCTGAACAGGGCTTGTTCACAGAATAGTGCTGAACAGGGCTTGTTCTTAGAATAGTGCTGAACAGGGCTTGTTCTTAGAATAGTGCTGAACAGGGCTTGTTCACAGAATAGTGCGGAACAGGGCTTGAAGTGGATTGAAGTACATCATATTTGTGTACCAGGTTTTATATTTTTGAGCCGGTATTCTCTAAAAAGGTGCCGACACTCAAACAGTAGAAAATGTGAGATTCTCTGTACAAGTGAGCGCTGGTCCACTTTGAACACAAAGTGGACCAGCGGCAGGTAGCCTAGCAGTTAAGAGCATTGGGCCAGTAACTGAACGGTTGCTGGTTTGAATCCCTGAGCTGTTCTGCCCTTGAGCAGTTACATTTTTGTAAATGCTGTTATACAGAGCAATTTACATTAGTTAGTACATACATTTTGATACCGGTCCCCCATGGGAATCAAACCAACAACCCTGGCATTGCAAGCACCATGCTTTACCAACTGAGCTACATGGACCACAGTTACCTCCCAACAACTGGGTGCTGATTAAGGCAGCCCCTCGCACCTCTAATTCAGAGGGTTTGGGTTGAACGCGAAAGGCATTTTGGTTGAATGCATTCAGTTGTGCAACTGACTAGGTATTCCCTTTCCCTAACCAGATGCAGAACAACTCATGATGATTGTTTGTGAAAATGTGTTCTCATTGCTGTACAGATGTAGGACCTTCATTTGAGCCACTTCGCCATAGCAGTAAAATAACCCTGCAGCAACAGGAAATGTGGAATATAATTTATGATTTTGTTTTGTAGGGGTTGATCCATTTTTCATTAGGACAGTTTGTTAAACTGGAAATTACAAACTTTTAAACCTTGGATACACTACAAGTGTCCATTTCCTGCTGTGCAGGAACATTTGTGCATCAACATGATGATGAAATTAAGATACTGCATCTGTATCTTGGAGAGAAAACAACCAAAAATCTTATTTTAAGTGATCTGGTTGCAGCTGTGCATAACCATACGCTGGTCGAGTGACAATCTCTTACAGCTGTTCTATGGCTATGTGAAGCCTGTTTCATTTCTATGATCACCTTGGGTGGTGTGTTTCAGAAAGCTTATCATCCCATGAATCACTATTGCTGAATTAAATAATCAGAGGGAAAAGTTACTGTATCCTGTGCACTACTTTTCTTTTGTACCTGTGTATTGTAGTCATAACAAAAGCAGAAACAAATTGGGGGTCATTTTATGATCCTTCTGCGGGCTCTTTCAAGTTAGGCAGTGTTCTGTTTTCAATATCCCAATTCATCCAAGTTGAGTTTTCTTCCAGACACGTATTCTGCACAGTATAGTTCCACAGTCACCGTAGAAGGTTCCGTTCCAACTGATGAAATCTGCAGATACCTAATACAATCTATTAAAGCCCTTCGAGAGGTTTTTATGAAAATCTTTTTTAATAGTTACTCTATAACAAATGGTCTTGCTCGCATCAAGGTGTTGCTGAGCAAAGGACAGAAATGGAATTTGAAATGGAAAACAGCCACAGGGATTCTTTGTGCTTCGCACCGACAGAAATAAACATCTCTCCGGGAAGAAGGGTGAGGGTGTACGTTTCATGATTAATGACTCATGGTGTAATTGTAACAACATGCAGGAATTCTAGTCCTTTCGGTCATCTGACCTAGAATTCCATGCGATCAAATGCCGACCGTATTATCTCCCAATAGAATTCTCGTCGGTTATTGTCACAGCTGTGTAAATCCCCCCTCAAGCCGATACCACGACGGCCTTCAAGGAACTTCACTGGACTTTATGTAAACTGGAAACCATATATCCTGAGGCTGCATTTATTGTAGCTGGGGATTTTAACATAGCTAATTTGAGAACAAGGCTACCTAAACTCTATCAGCATATTGACTGTAGTACTTGCGCCGGCAAAACTCTGGATCACTGCTACTCTAACTTCCGTGATGCATACAAGGCCCTCCCCTGCCCTCCCTTTGGCAAATTTGACCACAACTCCATTTTTCTTCTCCCTTCCTATAGGCAGAAACTCAAACAGGATGTACTCGTAACAAGGACTATTCAACGCTGGTCTGACCGATCAGAATCCACACAAGATTGTTTTGATCACATGGACTGGAACAAGTTCCGGGTAGCCTCAGAGAATAATATTGATTTATACGCTGATTCAATGAGTGAGTTTATAAGGAAGTGCATAGGACATGTTGTGCCCACTGTGACTACTAAAACCTACCCTAACCAGAAACTGTGGATAGATGGCGGCATTCGCTCAAAACTGAAAGCACGAACCACAGCATTTAATCATGGAAAGTTGACTGGGAATATGGCCAAATACAAACAGTGTAGTTATTCACTTCATTTGCATATCGCCCCAATAGGTCCACAGACGATGCAATTGCCATCACACTGCATACTGCCCTATCCCACCTGGACAAGAGGAATACCTATGTAAGAATACTGTTCATTGACTACAGCTCAGCATTCAACACCGTAGTACCCTCTAAGGTCATCATCAACCGGGTCCTGGACTTCCTGACGGGTTGCCCCCAGCTGGTGAAAGTAGGAAACAGCATCTCCACTTCGCTGATCCTCAACACTAGGGCCCCACAAGGGTGCATGCTCAGCCCATTCCTGTACTCCCTGTTCACCCATGACTGCGTGGCCAAGCACGCCTCCAACTCAATCATCAAGTCTGTAGACGACATAACAGTAGTAGGTTTGATAACCAACAATGAAGACGACCTATAGGGAGGAGGTGAGGGCCCTTGGAGTGTGGTGTCAGGAAAATAACCTCTCACTCAAGGTCAACAAAACAAAGGAGATGATTGTGGACTTCGGGAAACAGCAGAGGGAGAACCCCCCTATCCACATCGACGAGACAGCAGTGGAGAAGGTATAACGTTTTAAGTTCCTCGGCGTACACATCATTGACAAACTGAAATGGTCCACCCACACAGACAGTGTGGTGAAGAAGGTGCAACAGCGCCTCTTCAACCTCAGGAGGCTGAAGAAATGTAAAACCCTCACAAACTTTTACAGATGCACATTTGAGAGCATCCTGTCGGGCTGTATCACCGCCTGGTACGGCAGGTGAGGGTGGTGCGGTCTCACCGGGTGGTGCGGCATCACCGGGGGCAAACTCCCTGCCCTCCAGGACACCAACAGCACCCGATGTCACAGGAAAGCCAAAAAGATCACAACAACCACCCGAGTCACTGCCTGTTCACCCCACTACCATCCAGAAGGTGAGGTCAGTACAGGTGCATTAAAGCTGAGACCGAGAGACTGGAAAACAGCTTCTATCTCAAGGCCATCAGACTGTTAAACAGCCACCACTAACACAGTGAGGCTGCTGCCTACATACAGACTTGAAATCATTGGCCACTTTAAGAAATGGATCACTAGTCACTTTAATAATGTTTACATATCTTGCATTTCTCGTCTCATATGTATATACTGTATTTTATACCATCTACTGCATCTTGCCTCTGCCACTCGGTCATTGCTCATCCATATATTTATATGTATATATTCTTATTCCATTCCTTTACTTAGATTTGGGTGTATTAGGTAGTTGTTGTAGAATTGTTAGATTACCTGTAGATATTACTGCACTGTCAGAACTAGAAGCATAAGCATTTCGCTACACTCGCAATAACATCTGCTTAACCATGTGTATGTGACCAAGAAAATGTTCAAATGTTTTTAAATAGACATTCGCTGGCAGTGATCTTCAGACTCTCTCCTCAGATAGCAGAACATCAGATAATTGGACAGCTTGACTGAAGAAGATAGTTTCCCTCCTCTTTTTCTGACATGCCAAACCACAGGTTTCCTAAATGTGAGAAAGCTCTGAGAGTAACAGCTGGGCATACTAGTGTTGGACGTATCCTGGCTCACTGAGATGCTCACAATACTGCTTAGAACATCAGAGTCATGTCTGACTCCTGTGATGTCACAGGGCTCCGCTGGCTAACATGGAACCTTCAGGATCATTCAGGACACATGTCACTATAGAAACCCACCACATACATCAGATGGCCCACAATCCCTGCATGTGTGAATTACTCATGGTGTGTATGAACCAAGACATCGGTTTCTGTTCAGGATCGTGTGGACTGACTAAATGTACTTTAGGTCTTCAGCGGGTCCATGTCTAACTCCTCAGCTTCATGTGTTGAGGTGCAGAGAGGAAGAGGTAGTGTGGAGAGGAAGAGGTAGTGTGGAGAGGAAGAGGTAGTGTGGAGAGGAAGAGGTAGTGTGGAGAGGAAGAGGTAGTGTGGAGAGGAAGAGGTAGTGTGGAGAGGAAGAGGTAGTGTGGAGAGGAAGAGGTAGTGAAGCCGTGGAACAGTTGTTTTGAACTGACCCGAAGACGCTCCATGTTTTATGGTGAAGCATCACAGATCTAACAGATAGTTGAAGGGGTTAGGGGAAGGATGTGCCTAAATCCCTTTAGGATTAGTGAAGTGTGTGTGTTAGTAATGTAAACCTCATTCATTTCAGAAAAAAAACGGCTTTTATTTCATGAACAGATGGTCTAAATCATACATTTAGAAGAAATGTACCTCGGGCCTCCCATCTATATGAGGAGTCAATACAGATCTGGGTTCGATTCCCGGGCTGTGTCGCAGCCGGCCGCGACCATGAGGCGGCGCACAATTGTTTGGGTTAGGGAGGGTTTGGCCGGCTGGGATGTCCTTGTCCCTTTGCGCTCTAGTGACTCCTTGTGGGAGCTGCGTTCATGCATGTTGACTTCGGTCACCAGCTATATGATGTTTCCTCTGACATATTGGTGCTTCGGAGGACTCATGGCTCTCGACCTTCGCTTCTCCCTAGTCCGTACAGGAGTTGCAGCGATGGGACAACACTGTAACTAACAATTGGAAATCGTAAAAAATATATCAACCTCTACTTTTTCAAAAAAGTATATCCACAATGAAATATTCTTGTAACGAAAACAGCAACAACTGTCCTGCATTGGTCATGCTGTTGGGAATCCAACTGTCCTGCATTGGTTATGCTGTTGGGAATCCAACTGTCCTGCATTGGTCATGCTGTTGGGAATCCAACTGTCCTGCATTGGTCATGCTGTTGGGAATCCAGCTGTCCTGCGTTGGTTATGCTGTTGGGAATCCAACTGTCCTGCATTGGTCATGTTGTTGGGAATCCAGCTGTCCTGCATTGGTCATGCTGTTGGGAATTCAGCTGTCCTGCATTGGTCATGCTGTTGGGAATCCAACTGTCCTGCATTGGTCATGCTGTTGGGAATCCAACTGTCCTGCATTGGTCATGCTGTTGGGAATCCAGCTGTCCTGCATTGGTCATGCTGTTGGGAATCCAGCTGTCCTGCATTGGTCATGCTGTTGGGAATCCAGCTGTCCTGCATTGGTCATGCTGGTGGGAATCCAACTATCCTGCATTGGTCATGCTGCTGGGAATTCGAAAGTAAAAAAAAAATCTGAAAGACTGAATTGGAATGTTCTGTGATAATAGAAAACAACAACAACAGTTATCTTCTAATTTCCAACTCTGTCCTATTAAGTCAACCTGGTGACCTCATATTTCTTTGGTCTGGGGTCTCTCAGAGGCTTCGGCAGAAGCTCCATCTCCGCCTCCTCTGTCTCGGCCACTAGCTCCTGAGCCGTCTGTCCCTGTCCTGTATCACCCTTCCCTAGCTGTGGATCCTTATCCTTGGGACACTCTCCGTTGTAGGTCTTGACATAATTCTCCACGGGCCAGCCCCTGAACTCCTGAGGCTCGGTGCAGATTAGGCCAGAGTAGGCCACCCCGGGGTGATGCTTCAGCCAGTAGATCAGGTAGTGGATGTTGTAGTCACAGACCCAGGGGTTATCCCCCAGATTCAGCATCCTGAGAAAGTACAGGTCCTCCAACACTCCGTACTGGAAGTAGTGCAGGCTGTTGTTGGACAGGTCCAGCTCTCGCAGGTACAGGAGGCCCGCAAACGCAGCTATGGAGAGGGGGAGAAATGCAGGATGTTAAGGGTTAGTCAGAGGGACAGGAAATTTCAATGAAACTTATAGCACAAGTCTCAGTGGAAGAAATTCCTACTGGACAGGTACAGGTGCCCAGTGGATGCAGCTGAAGAGGGGGGACAAGGGAGAGAGGACGTTGGGGTTAGAGGTCAGTTACTACTTCAATTCATCTTATACAGTAGCACTCAGTGGAAAGTTTCAATGGAAGTAATGTCCACTAACGGACATGAATACTGAATTATTACCAGGAACAAATGTTCCACTGTAACACGAGAAAGAGAAACAGCTTCCATAACTAATTTCAGACTGCATTTTCAGCACCTCGTCTTCAAACACATGCTGATATTAACTTTGACCAGTGCTCTCCCTATCACCTAGTCTCAGCTCTAATTCAAGCTTAAGTTAGCCTGTTGATGTGGCTACGATGTGCCTAATAGCTAGCAGACATCTTTAAGATGTGTTTCCTGCAGTGTAGCCCTGAGTAATGGTGGCAGTGCAAGCTAGCACCATAAAGACAGATAGGCCTACTGTATTTAGCACTGTCTCCAGAGTGACCCTCCTGTTACCACTCCCACAAACCCCCTCAGATTGTGCTCTTATCATACTGAGAATTACTGTCCGGTTTCTACTGGTTCGTCTGTGCAACTCAATGAGACAACAATTCTGGTCTATTTTTTAAACCAGTTTGTGCTTGCTACAGAGCTTAGTCCCTGAGAAAACTGAGGGAGCATTTTGTGAATACTTCATGAGAATTGTGTTCAATTTGCAGTTGCTTTCTCTGTCCAGAACGGATTGGCTTTTCATCCATAACAGGCTATTTCTTTCTTATTCTTTCTCCTCGATCATAGTAGTTAATGACTATGTGTACAGTACTGGTTGTCATAGTTGGTCGGAATTAACCACCATTAATTACTTGTTAACAACTCAGGGAAATACTCTAATGTCAATTGTTTGCACATGTTCTGCAATAATTAATGATAAGGGAACTATTTTCCTTCCGTGGCAAAGCTTCCTGGCTATGTGACCAGTTCTTGTGAGCCTAGGAATAATGAGACAGCGTTTTTTCCCAGTTCTCAAATGTAACAGAACTAGAAGGTAGTGTAGTGATTCCTCAGCAAATAGAGAACATTGTTGGTTCTACAAACGAGATGGAGCAGGTTTATGACATCGTAGGCTCCTTTAAGTCAGATTCATCCGTGTGAGAAGATGGAGCAGGTTTATGACATCGCAGGCTCCTTTAAGTCAGATTCATCCGTGTGAGAAGATGCAGCAGGTTTATGGCATCGTAGGCTCCTTTAAGTCAGATTCATCCATGTGAGAAGCTGGAGCAGGTTTATGACATTGTAGGCTCCTTTAAGTCAGATTCATCCGTGTGAGAAGATGGAGCAGGTTTATGACATCGTAGGCTCCTTTAAGTCAGATTCATCCGTGTGAGAAGATGGAGCAGGTTTATGGCATCGTAGGCTCCTTTAAGTCAGATTCATCCGTGTGAGAAGATGGAGCAGGTTTATGGCATCGTAGGCTCCTTTAAGTCAGATTCATCCGTGTGAGAAGATGGAGCAGGTTTATGACATTGTAGGCTCCTTTAAGTCAGATTCATCCGTGTGAGAAGATGGAGCAGGTTTATGACATCGTAGGCTCCTTTAAGTCAGATTAATCCGTGTGAGAAGATGGACCAGGTTTATGGCATCGTAGGCTCCTTTAAGTCAGATTCATCCGTGTGAGAAGATGGAGCAGGTTTATGACATCGTAGGCTCCTTTAAGTCAGATTCATCCGTGTGAGAAGATGGAGCAGGTTTATGACATCGTAGGCTCCTTTAAGTCAGATTCATCCGTGTGAGAAGATGGACCAGGTTTATGGCATCGTAGGCTCCTTTAAGTCAGATTCATCCGTGTGAGAAGATGGAGCAGGTTTATGGCATCGTAGGCTCCTTTAAGTCAGATTCATCCGTGTGAGAAGATGGAGCAGGTTTATGACATCGTAGGCTCCTTTAAGTCAGATTCATCCGTGTGAGAAGATGGAGCAGGTTTATGACATCGTAGGCTCCTTTAAGTCAGATTCATCCGTGTGAGAAGATAATGAGCGTTAAGGGTTTTTATCTATGTGTGGAATTGATCCAGACTCAACGCTGCCTGGTATGGTATATGGTATACTGGTATGGTATATGGTATACTGGTATGGTATATGGTATACTGGTATGGTATATGGTATACTGGTATGGTATATAAAGTACTGTTATGGTATATGGTATACTGGTATGGTATATGGTATACTGGTATGGTATATGGTATACTGGTATGGTATATGGTATACTGGTATGGTATATGGTATACTGGTATGGTATATGGTATACTGGTATGGTATATAAAGTACTGTTATGGTACATAAAGTACTGGTATGGTATATGGTATACTGGTATGGTATATAAAGTACTGGTATGGTATATGGTATACTGGTATGGTATATAAAGTACTGGTATGGTATATGGTATACTGGTATGGTATATAAAGTACTGTTATGGTATATAAAGCACTGGTATGGTATATGGTATACTGGTATGGTATATAAAGTACTGGTATGGTATATAAAGTACTGTTATGGTATATAAAGTACTGGTATGGTATATAAAGTACTGGTATGGTATATAAAGTACTGGTATGGTATATAAAGTACTGGTATGGTATATGGTATACTGGTATGGTATATAAAGTATGTGAGTTTTTAATTTGTCTTTCTTCTGCCTCTTTTTCCACATTACCCCAGGGATTCTAACAATTCTATTTCAGGAGGAAATAAAGCCTCCATTTTGTCATGAATGGACTCTTTCTTTGTAGGTCCAATGTGGGCTCGATTACAATGGGGGACCAGTAAGGAAGTGTGTGCACTCACTACTGTAAGTCACAATTCAAAACATATTTAACAAAAAGCATATATATCTCAGATTGCTGTATCTTATTAAACCCTTCTTCAGGTGTTGTGAGATCTGATCCTCTGTGCAGCATGACTTGCCACACATCCACAATGATTGTGCTGTTTGAAGGAAGTGTATGGTCTCTCCTCACCTGTGTCGATCTGATCCAGACTGTTACTGCTGAGGTTAAGAAGCTTCAGGTCCCTGGCAGCAACAAACTCCTTGGGCCGGAGCTGAGTGATGTTGTTACTGGACAAGTCCATCCTCACAATGTCTGACGGGAGACTTGAGGGGATGTTCTTCAGTTCTGGAGGGAGGGGAGGGGGGGGATGGGGGGGGGGGGGTAGACAGAGAGGGAGAATAGGTTAATGGCTTACCCAGACATGTTTACAATGGCCAAATCAGCTAGCTATCATACTGCATGAAAACATGAACAAAAACATAAGCGGACACACAAGGAACTTTGGGACATATGTGATTATTTCAACCCAATGCATACTTGTTGATCGCCAGAGTGACTGAAATTTGGATTCCTACATATGTGAATTCCGAGTGTGCCCTGAGAATATCAAGATGGCCTCCCCTTTCTATAGTCCCTGTGTAGCCATGTTGTATGTCTGTGCCAAGCAGGACTGTTATTCACAGCACTCTGGGTTGAACTTAGCCTTTGAAGGGTTTGAAACATGAAGGTTAACGTATGAAACAGGGTTTCCCACAGGCTGAAAAGACCTCTGAGAGCTTCTGTCTTTTTTTTGTGATCGCCAGCAGCCTTTACCATAGAAGGAAAACTTCTGCAAGAGCCATTGTTCTCAATCTAGAGTTTAAAATAAAGACTAAGACATGAAGACGAAGTGGGTGGTCCCTAAAATGCATACAACTTCTACTAACAATTCATAATGAATGATGTCTTTGGAACCAGTTTTCTAAGTCATGTTCACAATGAAAGCGCTCAGCTGAGAATTAACCTAGCTGTGGTGGGGTGGAAAACCTTCATTTTTAATTTCATGAAGGACACAGGACCTTTCTGTGTTTGTCAAAATCCATGTACAGTCTTGGACTGCTTCCAGTTGGCCACATTCTGAGCACGGTTTATTCATCATTCAGCTGAAGGAACTATCACAGACCTTAACGACAGACATCTGCTCTAATATCACAACAGCATAGGACATCCGTCATCCTCCACTGTAAGGAAAGGAGATTAACGCTCCATGGCTTTTAGATGAGGTTGCTGGAGCATTCACAACAACAGAGACAGAAGTTAGCGTTCTCAATGACACCCTATTCACTAGATAGTACACTACTTTTGTCCATATCCCTATGGGCCATGGTAGCGCTCTGGTTAAAAGAAGTGCACTATGTAGGGAATAGGGTGCCATTTGGGACACATGGGAGATGTTCTCTCTTTCCCCTATCTATCGAACCCCTGCCTCACAACACCTGTGATATGCTTTAGTTCAGACTACAGCAGTGAGTGGGGAAACATGCAGATGGTTGGGATGTTGGGAGAAGTCAAGGTCGTTCAGCCATAACAGTTTTCAGAAAGAATCTGAACTCATCATGAGGGGCCACAGTCAGAGCCGGCCCTATATCCATACCCACTCATACAGTCAGAGCTGGCCCTATATCCATACCCACTCATACAGTCAGAGCCGGCCCTATATCCATACCCACTCATACAGTCAGAGCTGGCCCTATATCCATACCCACTCATACAGTCAGAGCTGGCCCTATATCCATACCCACTCATACAGTCAGAGCCGGCCCAATATCCATACCCACTCATGCAGTCAGAGCCGGCCCTATATCCATACCCACTCATACAGTCAGAGCTGGCCCTATATCCATACCCACTCATACAGTCAGAGCCGGCCCTATATCCATACCCACTCATACAGTCAGAGCCGGCCCTATATCCATACCCACTCATACAGTCAGAGCCGGCCCTATATCCATACCCACTCATACAGTCAGAGCCGGCCCTATATCCATACCCACTCATACAGTCAGAGCCGGCCCTATATCCATACCCACTCATACAGTCAGAGCCGGCCCTATATCCATACCCACTCATACAGTCAGAGCTGGCCCTATATCCCTACCCACTCATACAGTCAGAGCCGGCCCTAAATCCATACCCACTCATGCAGTCAGAGCCGGCCCTATATCCATACCCACTCATACAGTCAGAGCCGGCCCAATATCCATACCCACTCATACAGTCAGAGCCGGCCCTATATCCATACCCACTCATACAGTCAGAGCCGGCCCTATATCCATACCCACTCATACAGTCAGAGCTGGCCCTATATCCATACCCACTCATACAGTCAGAGCTGGCCCTATATCCATACCCACTCATACAGTCAGAGCTGGCCCTATATCCATACCCACTCATACAGTCAGAGCCGGCCCTATATCCATACCCACTCATACAGTCAGAGCTGGCCCTATATCCATACCCACTCATACAGTCAGAGCTGGCCCTATATCCATACCCACTCATACAGTCAGAGCCGGCCCAATATCCATACCCACTCATGCAGTCAGAGCCGGCCCTATATCCATACCCACTCATACAGTCAGAGCTGGCCCTATATCCATACCCACTCATACAGTCAGAGCCGGCATTATATCCATACCCACTCATACAGTCAGAGCCGGCCCTATATCCATACCCACTCATACAGTCAGAGCCGGCCCTATATCCATACCCACTCATACAGTCAGAGCCGGCCCTATATCCATACCCACTCATACAGTCAGAGCCGGCCCTATATCCATACCCACTCATACAGTCAGAGCCGGCCCTATATCCATACCCACTCATACAGTCAGAGCCGGCCCTATATCCATACCCACTCATACAGTCAGAGCTGGCCCTATATCCCTACCCACTCATACAGTCAGAGCCGGCCCTAAATCCATACCCACTCATGCAGTCAGAGCCGGCCCTATATCCATACCCACTCATACAGTCAGAGCCGGCCCAATATCCATACCCACTCATACAGTCAGAGCCGGCCCTATATCCATACCCACTCATACAGTCAGAGCCGGCCCTATATCCATACCCACTCATACAGTCAGAGCTGGCCCTATATCCATACCCACTCATACAGTCAGAGCTGGCCCTATATCCATACCCACTCATACAGTCAGAGCTGGCCCTATATCCATACCCACTCATACAGTCAGAGCCGGCCCTATATCCATACCCACTCATACAGTCAGAGCTGGCCCTATATCCATACCCACTCATACAGTCAGAGCTGGCCCTATATCCATACCCACTCATACAGTCAGAGCTGGCCCTATATCCATACCCACTCATGCAGTCAGAGCTGGCCCTATATCCATATCCACTCATACAGTCAGAGCCGGCCCTATATCCATATCCACTCATACAGTCAGAGTTGGCCCTATATCCATATCCACTCATACAGTCAGAGCCGGCCCTATATCCATATCCACTCATACAGTCAGAGCTGGCCCTATATCCATACCCACTCATACAGTCAGAGCCGGCCCAATATCCATACCCACTCATGCAGTCAGAGCCGGCCCTATATCCATACCCACTCATACAGTCAGAGCTGGCCCTATATCCATACCCACTCATACAGTCAGAGCCGGCATTATATCCATACCCACTCATACAGTCAGAGCCGGCCCTATATCCATACCCACTCATACAGTCAGAGCCGGCCCTATATCCATACCCACTCATACAGTCAGAGCCGGCCCTATATCCATACCCACTCATACAGTCAGAGCCGGCCCTATATCCATACCCACTCATACAGTCAGAGCCGGCCCTATATCCATACCCACTCATACAGTCAGAGCCGGCCCTATATCCATACCCACTCATACAGTCAGAGCTGGCCCTATATCCCTACCCACTCATACAGTCAGAGCCGGCCCTAAATCCATACCCACTCATGCAGTCAGAGCCGGCCCTATATCCATACCCACTCATACAGTCAGAGCCGGCCCAATATCCATACCCACTCATACAGTCAGAGCCGGCCCTATATCCATACCCACTCATACAGTCAGAGCCGGCCCTATATCCATACCCACTCATACAGTCAGAGCTGGCCCTATATCCATACCCACTCATACAGTCAGAGCTGGCCCTATATCCATACCCACTCATACAGTCAGAGCTGGCCCTATATCCATACCCACTCATACAGTCAGAGCCGGCCCTATATCCATACCCACTCATACAGTCAGAGCTGGCCCTATATCCATACCCACTCATACAGTCAGAGCTGGCCCTATATCCATACCCACTCATACAGTCAGAGCTGGCCCTATATCCATACCCACTCATGCAGTCAGAGCTGGCCCTATATCCATATCCACTCATACAGTCAGAGCCGGCCCTATATCCATATCCACTCATACAGTCAGAGTTGGCCCTATATCCATATCCACTCATACAGTCAGAGCCGGCCCTATATCCATATCCACTCATACAGTCAGAGCTGGCCCTATATCCATACCCACTCATACAGTCAGAGTTGGCCCTATATCCATATCCACTCATACAGTCAGAGCCGGCCCTATATCCATATCCACTCATACAGTCAGAGCTGGCCCTATATCCATACCCACTCATACAGTCAGAGTTGGCCCTATATCCATACCCACTCATACAGTCAGAGCCGGCCCTATATCCATACCCACTCATACAGTCAGAGCTGGCCCTATATCCATACCCACTCATACAGTCAGAGCCGGCCCTATATCCATACCCACTCATACAGTCAGAGCCGGCCCTATATCCATACCCACTCATACAGTCAGAGCCGGCCCTAGCCTTTTGGGGGCCCTAAGTGACATTTTGTCATGGGGCGGAGAGAAGATTTAGTAATTTTATAACAAATTCCATGCAATTCTACTCGTTTTGCCATGGGGTTTAGAGAAATGTTTGCAGTTTTTAAGATGATATCTGAGTGAGAGTGACTAACAAAATCAACGGGGGTACCACCGGTCTGCAATTTGACCATGCTTACTAGAAGTTTAGATGGCTGGCCGCTAGACCAACTTGCCAGTCTAATTACTGAAGCTGTCAGTGACTGACGTAACAACAGAACAGCTGCTGATGCACAACCACTATTCTAACTCTGAACAGGAAGTTAATTTGAAATGTTTTTAGAAATGTTTCCGCGGGCCAACAAAAGGGGGGTGGCGGCCAGTTGCCCATCCCTGATATAGTTTATTAAAATCACATTTTGTTTACAGACAGCAGGAAACTAAACCTATACAGCCATTCATTTAGATTGTAAATGCACAGTGCTGCTTTTACAGAGTCAGGTGCCCAACATGCCTGTATATCAAGGAAATCAACGCTGCTGTGGAGGAGAGGAGACTACCAGCAGAATATTACCCATCATGCTGTGGAGGAGAGGAGACTACCAGCAGAATATTACCCATCATGCTGTGGAGGAGAGGAGACTACCAGCAGAATATTACCCATCATGCTGTGGAGGAGAGGAGACTACCAGCAGAATATTACCCATCATGCTGTGGAGGAGAGGAGACTACCAGCAGAATATTACCCATCATGCTGTGGAGGAGAGGAGACCACCAGCAGAATATTACCCATCATGCTGTGGAGGAGAGGAGACCACCAGCAGAATATGACCCATCATGCTGTGGAGGAGAGGAGACTACCAGCAGAATATTACCCATCATGCTGTGGAGGAGAGGAGACTACCAGCAGAATATTACCCATCATGCTGTGGAGGAGAGGAGACTACCAGCAGAATATTACCCATCATGCTGTGGAGGAGAGCAGACTACCAGCAGAATATTACCCATCATGCTGTGGAGGAGAGGAGACTACCAGCAGAATATGACTCCCTCTCTGCTACACATCCTGACTCCCCCAGAATGTGTCCGCTGACAAAACACCCGGCCATCGGTTACAGGAACTCCATGAAACCATGATATAATGTCAGAAGAGGAGGTTAGGCTTTACAGAGATGACAAGCAGGCCAACTCTCCATATGCTGACTCAACTGTTCTGCTAATGATAGATCAGGACTAAACCAGGCGTCATCTTGCCTGGACGACATTTATCTAGAAAGTACACGCACTCTGACATATTCTCCCACATATCATGTATGTACCACAGAGATTATTTATTTGTGGTTAGATACATTCTGTCTTGCTCCCGCACAGTTCGGTAGTGTACTGTAGGGACATTTCCAGTGTTTACAAATGAGACTTTGTTTCCAGTGTAATGACCTCTGGTCAGTTATTAGTTACAGTATATTAAGGCTCTGAATTCACAGATGAGAGAGGGATTGAGAGAGAGAGAGATAGGGAGGGAGGGAGGGAGGGAGGGAGGGAGGGAGGGAGGGAGGGAGGGAGGGAGGGAGGGAGGGAGGGAGGGAGGCTATGACCAGTGAGATGATCTAGTGAGGTTCAGATAAAGGACTGATTGAAAGCCTTTCCAGAGGGGAAGAGAAATAGTTTCCTCCAGCTGAACATGGGGATCTTTTATATGGTGACAGTAGAATAGAGAGACCAGTGTTGCTGCTTCTTGCACGTTTAACTGCACTCTGACAAATGGCTTTCTGGGGACAGGATAGGGACAGTACATCATTATATGACTGTTATTCATCATCTTGATCAAAGGGCCAGTTCACTGTGACGTCATAAATATACAGTAGAACAACACATCAGAGTGCTGCCACTTACACACTAAATAAGTATGAAGAGACTATTCATGACCATACTGCCACGTCTATACTAAATCAATATGAAGGGACTATTCATGACCATACTGCCACGTCTATACTAAATCAATATGAAGGGACTATTCATGACCATACTGCCACGTCTATACTAAATCAGTATGAAGGGACTATTCATGACCATACTGCCACGTCTATACTAAATCAATATGTGTCACGAACCTCGCCGAGGATGGTGCCTCTTCCTGTTCGGGCGGTGCTCGACGGTCGTCGTCGCCGGCCTATTAGCTGCCATCGATTCCCTTTCCGTTTGTTTTGGGTTATTGGTTAATTGGGTACACCTGTTTTGTATTATGATTTGTTTGTAGGGTATTTAAGGGCACTAGGCCCGCTGGGTATTTGTGCGGGCTTGTTTTTGTTACTCTGTGTTTTGTTGGTGTGATTTATTATTGTATTTATTCTCCGGACTGTTTAGTCCTGTAGTTGTTTTGGACTAGCAACGTATTTACGCCCTGTGTGTTGGCGTGACTGTTTTTGTTGCGCTGGGGAATAAATCTGAGGAAAACGACTGAACCTGCTCTCTGCGCCTGATTCCACCCACCACACCTAGTAGATCGTAACAGAAGCCCGCACCAATACCCAGCGGGCCTAGTGCCCTTAAATACCCTACAAACAAATCATAATACAAAACAGGTGTACCCAATTAACCAATAACCCAAAACAAACGGAAAGGGAATCGATGGCAGCTAATAGGCCGGCGACGACGACCGTCGAGCACCGCCCGAACAGGAAGAGGCACCATCCTCGGCGAGGTTCGTGACAGTGCTCGACGGTCGTCGTCGCCGGCCTATTAGCTGCCATCGATTCCCTTTCCGTTTGTTTTGGGTTATTGGTTAATTGGGTACACCTGTTTTGTATTATGATTTGTTTGTAGGGTATTTAAGGGCACTAGGCCCGCTGGGTATTTGTGCGGGCTTGTTTTTGTTACTCTGTGTTTTGTTGGTGTGATTTATTATTGTATTTATTCTCCGGACTGTTTAGTCCTGTAGTTGTTTTGGACTAGCAACGTATTTACGCCCTGTGTGTTGGCGTGACTGTTTTTGTTGCGCTGGGGAATAAATCTGAGGAAAACGACTGAACCTGCTCTCTTCGGCATTCGTCCACGAATATGTCGCCATTCGAATGTGTACTGGGTTACCAGCCGGTCCTGGCTCCGTGGCATCAGAGTCAGACCGAGGCTCCTGCGGTGGAGGAGTGGGTACAGCGCTCTAGAGAGACCTGGCGGGCAGTCCAGGATTCTCTCAGGCAGGCCAGTGAACGGCAGAAGAGAGACGCTGACCGCCACCGCAGTGAGGCCCCGGTGTTCGCACCAGGGGACAGGGTCTGGCTCTCGACCCGAAACCTGTCCCTCCGCCTGCCCTGCCGGAAGCTGGGGCCGCAGTGTGTGGGGCCATTTAAAGTCCTGAGGAGGATAAACGAGGTGTGTTATAGATTGCAACTTCCCTCTTATTATCGTATTAACCCCTCGTTTCATGTGTCTCTCCTCAGGCCGGTGGTAGCTGGTCCCCTACAAGACGGTGAGGTACCGGAGGTCCCTCCACCCCCTCTGGACATCGAGGGGTCCCCGGCGTACACAGTACGAGCTATTCTGGACTCGAGACGCCGGGTGAGGGGCCTGCAGTACCTCGTGGACTGGGAGGGGTACGGTCCGGAGGAGAGGTGCTGGGTACCGGGGAGGGACATTTTAGATCCTTCCCTCTTGAGGGATTTCCATCGCCTCCACCCGGATCGCCCTGCGCCTCGTCCTCCGGGTCGTCCTCGAGGCCGGGGTCGGCGCGCTGCGGGAGCCGCGCGTCAGGGGGGGGGTACTGTCACGAACCTCGCCGAGGATGGTGCCTCTTCCTGTTCGGGCGGTGCTCGACGGTCGTCGTCGCCGGCCTATTAGCTGCCATCGATTCCCTTTCCGTTTGTTTTGGGTTATTGGTTAATTGGGTACACCTGTTTTGTATTATGATTTGTTTGTAGGGTATTTAAGGGCACTAGGCCCGCTGGGTATTTGTGCGGGCTTGTTTTTGTTACTCTGTGTTTTGTTGGTGTGATTTATTATTGTATTTATTCTCCGGACTGTTTAGTCCTGTAGTTGTTTTGGACTAGCAACGTATTTACGCCCTGTGTGTTGGCGTGACTGTTTTTGTTGCGCTGGGGAATAAATCTGAGGAAAACGACTGAACCTGCTCTCTGCGCCTGATTCCACCCACCACACCTAGTAGATCGTAACAATATGAAGGGACTATTCATGACTATACTGCCACGTCTATACTAAATCAGTAGGAAGAGACTATTCATGACCATACTGCCACGTCTATACTAAATCAATATGAAGGGACTATTCATGACTATACTGCCACGTCTATACTAAATCAGTAGGAAGAGACTATTCATGACCATACTGCCACGTCTATACTAAATCAATATGAAGGGACTATTCATGACTATACTGCCACATCTATACTAAATCAATAGGAAGAGACTATTCATGACCATACTGCCACGTCTATACTAAATCAATATGAAGGGACTATTCATGACCATACTGCCACGTCTATACTAAATCAATATGAAGAGACTATTCATGACTATACTGCCACGTCTATACTAAATCCATATGAAGAGACTATTCATGACCATACTGCCACGTCTATACTAAATCAATATGAAGAGACTATTCATGACCATACTGCCACGTCTATACTAAATCAATATGAAGGGACTATTCATGACCATACTGCCACGTCTATACTAAATCAATATGAAGAGACTATTCATGACTATACTGCCACATCTATACTAAATCAATAGGAAGAGACTATTCATGACCATACTGCCACGTCTATACTAAATCAATATGAAGGGACTATTCATGACCATACTGCCACGTCTATACTAAATCAATATGAAGGGACTATTCATGACTATACTGCCACGTCTATACTAAATCAATATGAAGAGACTATTCATGACTATACTGCCACGTCTATACTAAATCAATATGAAGGGACTATTCATGACCATACTGCCACGTCTATACTAAATCAATATGAAGAGACTATTCATGACCATACTGCCACGTCTATACTAAATCAATATGAAGAGACTATTCATGACTATACTGCCACGTCTATACTAAATCAATATGAAGGGACTATTCATGACTATACTGCCACGTCTGTACTAAATCAATATGAAGAGACTATTCATGTTATATTTTGGAGCTCAAACAAAAGCAGTCCCCACACAGCATGGACTCCATGCAGGATTTGTAGTCAGTCCCATGGGTCTGGGCCTAATGACTATTTGAAAAACAATATTGAAAGCTAATCTCTCTAGAGGTTATAGTCCTGATAGCAGTTTTAATGTGGCAGTTATACATAGCACAGAAACGGCACCAGATGTGAGAGTCTGGACGGGAGACAGAAATTAGACTCCATATTTTCCCTTGGTCCCTTTGTGTCTAACGTTACATGATGGTTTCCACGGTTTCCACGCTGCAAGCCGTCACTCTAAGGCCTCTCGGTTTACAGTCGTCTCCTACCACATTCTGATTCAGGGAAATTATCGAGAACACATTTAGAAAGTAGTCCTTATCAACCACAGATCTGGAGTATCCAGTAGCCAGCCTCTCCTCCATACTGTTCCAAAAGTCCTCACAACAACCATGTGTAGTGAACAATGCCCAGAGATTTCAGATGGACATGTGACTCATACACGGAGGGCCGGTTTCCCTGACCCATACTAGTCCTAATCTTGGACTAAAAAGCTGTTTCAGTAGAGATTCATCTGGGTCGAGGAACCCATGGCCCTGAGAACCCCAATAACTCACTCCAGTGTTCTGAAAGACCAGAATACAACATGCCATTGTCCTCCAAGGAGGAAATTCTTCACACAGGTCACACAAACAAATGAAAGGGAGACAAGCTTGGTTGGCTCATAGCTTACCTTTGCTCTTGCAGTCCAGCATGGGTTTGGGGAACATGTAGGTGTGGCACAAGGAGTTGGCATCAGGGTACTTCTTGATGGGAGGTGGTTTGGGCAGACTGCCCTGCCCCTCCTGAGGTTTCTGCCCTGGCAGATGGCCCTCCCCATCCTCAGCACACAGCAGCTCTGGCCTCATCTTCTTCAGCTTCTGACCTCTCAGCGCGTCCGGCTCCGAACACTTGGCGTAGTTCCCTAGATTACGGTTGCTGGGCACCTGCAGGGTCCTGACCAGACTATCCAGCGAGCACCGGCAGTCCCAGGGGTTATCATAGAGACGCAGGTAGCGGAGGTTTGGCAAGGGCAGCAGGTGCTCCTCAGAAGCTGTCTTCATCTGGTTGTGCTGAAGAAGCAGAGTAGTGAGCTGTCCCAGCCCTGCGAACGCCTCCTCCTCCACCATGTAGAGCTCATTCTGTTGTAGATCCAGACTCTTTAGGTTCTTGAACTGGGAGAAGGTGTTGTCTCTGAGCACCTGGATCTTGTTGCGGGCCAGCAGGAGGTGGTGGATGTCTTCAGGCCAGTGCTGTTGCACCCCGGTCAGCTGGCGGTCCTGACAGTCCAGGTATTTCTCTCCGGCCTCCATGTATTCCTTGCATTCAGAGGTTTGGCGTTTGACAGCATTGGCCCTGCCTTTACCCCGGGCCCTGCCCCTTTCTCTGTTCCGTCCACCCTTCCTGGGCTCAGTGGACCTGAGGAGCAGGAGGAGCAGCAGAGCGCTGAGCAGCCGCATCCTGGGAGCTCCAATGCCACCACTGGGAGATGGGGGAGTGGCAAGACTGGAACAAGAGGGAGGGAAGGGGAGAGGGATGGCCTTGTGCAATCAGAGATGACCTTGGGTTTCTGCTGGTGCCAGGGAAGGCTGGCTACAGCTGTGTGAGAGAGAGAGAGAGAGAGAGTTAAGTGGAGAGTTCATTGTTTGGGAGGAGAGGGAAAGGAAGGGATAGAGAGGAAGAAAGGGAGGGATAGGAAGAATGATGGAGAGAAACAAACATAAAGCATGTTATATGATAGTCTATCAAACAGAGAGAGAGTTAAAACACTGTCATGGAACAGTGCCCCATTTCCTTTGTTCCTCAGTCTTCTCTCTCAGTTCCTATCCTCCCTTCTCCTATCTCTCTGTTTCTCTTCTCCCTTCTCCTATCTCTCTGTTCCTCTCCTCCCTTCACCTATCTCCCTGTTCCTCTCCTCCCTTCTTCTATCTCTCTGTTCCTCTCCTCCCTTCTCTGATCTCTCTGTTTCTCTCCTCCCCTCTTCTATTTCTCTGTTCCTCTCCTCTCTTCTCCTATCTCTCTGTTCCTCTCCTCCCTTCTCCTCTCTCTGTTCCCCTCCTCTCTTCTCCTATCTCTCTGTTCCTCTCTTCCCAACACAAAACCTGATGGCGGTCTGCTCTTCTCTCTCGCTCTCGCTCTCGCTCTCGCTCTCGCTCTCTCCAGTCAGTAATTCATCTGTACACTAGGCTCACGAACATTCATCAAAGAGGAGGAAGTTTACATGTCTGTGTACGTCCACTCCTGTAAACATACTCTGATAAACATGGCGGCTGTAAAGACCTCCCTAACTACCTTACCCCAAGGGAAGGCTGTGTGTAGCTGAATGGAATTACCCCAAGGGAAGGCTGTGTGTAGCTGAATGGAATTACCCCAAGGGAAGGCTGTGTGTAGCTGAATGGAATTACACTGAGGGAAGGCTGTGTGTAGCTGAATGGAATACCCTGAGGGAAGGCTGTGTCTAGCTGAATGGAATTACCCCAAGGGAAGGCTGTGTGTAGCTGAATGGAATTACCCCAAGGGAAGGCTGTGTGTAGCTGAATGGAATACCCTGAGGGAAGGCTCTGTCTAGCTGAATGGAATTACCCCAAGGGAAGGCTGTGTCTAGCTGAATGGAATTACCCCAAGGGAAGGCTGTGTGTAGCTGAATGGAATTACCCCAAGGGAAGGCTGTGTGTAGCTGAATGGAATTACCCCAAGGGAAGGCTGTGTGTAGCTGAATGGAATTACCCCAAGGGAAGGCTCTGTGTAGCTGAATGGAATTACCCCAAGGGAAGGCTGTGTGTAGCTGAATGGAATTACCCCAAGGGAAGGCTCTGTGTAGCTGAATGGAATTACCCTAAGGGAAGGCTGTGTGTAGCTGAATGGAATTACCCTGAGGGAAGGCTCTGTGTAGCTGAATGGAATTACCCTGAGGGAAGGCTCTGTGTAGCTGAATGGAATTACCCCAAGGGAAGGCTGGGTGTAGCTGAATGGAATTACCCTGAGGGGAGGTTGTGTGTAGCTGAATGGAATTACCCAGAGTTTATTATTATCACTGGTGTTACAGGTTAGTGTTAATGATGCACCTTGAATTCTCTTAATGATCATGTATATATTTAGTAGTTATATGTATGCCATTCAAATATGGTTCCCAGGATATACGCTATTCTACCAGGAAAACAATAATATCTCAGTCATGACAACAGTCATTCCTCATGTTGACCTAGATGTATAAGGTCCAACCCAGGTTACAGTACGGGCAAACATAAGGCAGCATCAAAACTTCCCCAGAGGAAATATTAATCCACTTTTATGGTTTAGCAATGATGACAAACCTAGCTCAACGTTATGTAGCAGTGTGTCTGGCTCTGCTTACTGTTTGTGTGTGTGTGTGTGTGTGTGTGTGTGTGTGTATGTGTGTGTGTGTGTGTGTGTGTGTGTGTGTGTGTGTGTGTGTGTGTGTGTTTTCACCCCCACCAGCGATGGGCCTGTACAGTATTGACTCATTAGTCCCAAGTGTGATGTGAGGCAGCAGCCATAATGTCTGCCAGACAACAACCTCCATCTCCTGCTACAGTGAGCCAGTCCAACTGTATCACCCCCCCTCCTCCTCCCCCACAGCCTTCCACAGTGGAACAGTCCAGTCACAGGGAGAGATGGAGAAGAGGTAGTGTAAACATTGAGTTTATAGACACAATGAGTTAGAGAATTCTTCAGTCTGAGAACACTTTGCCCTATAGTATCCTACCTAGCAAGCAAACACGCAGCAAAGCTACACTAGTGAGATCTCAATCCATCCGTCCACTGTAGCCACTCCCTTAGGGACAATATAAAAACAAGAGACTTGTGGGTATTTAATCTGCTCCCTGAAAATAAACCATTATAACACAAAGATGACTGCCATCTAGGGCCATTCAGACAGTTTGTTGTAAGTTAGTCTCTCTCCACGTAAGCACTGTTAGCGCCCGGCCGTGCCTCTGCCAGTGTAAACACACACTCTCCCATATGGAGTGCACATGGCAAAGCTTTGGGGCCTCTAACCCCCCCTCTGGTCTGCCCAGCTCTGGCCCAGTTCCGGCCCAACTTCGGCCCATATTCGGCCCAGCCCAATGCCAGGGCCATCTAGCTCCGGGCCCATTCAGCTATAACAGACCAGGCTGGCATAGCCACACACTCACTCACTCACTCACTCACTCACTCACCTCACTCACCTCACTCACCTCACTCACCTCACTCACCTCACTCACTCACCTCACTCACTCACTTCACTCACCTCACTCACTCACTCACTCACTCATTCAATCACTCACTCATTCAATCACTCACTCACTCACTCACTCACTCACTCACTCACTCACTCACTCACTCACTCACCTCACTCACTCACTCACCTCACTCACTCACTCACTCACTCACTCACTCACTCACTCACTCACTCACCTCACTCACCTCACTCACCTCACTCACCTCACTCACTCACTCACTCACTCATTCAATCACTCACTCATTCAATCACTCACTCACTCACTCACTCACTCACTCACTCACTCACTCACTCACTCACTCACCTCACTCACTGTACTGTTCAACTGGAAGACGTTTTACCGTGCAGGTGAACTGTGTTTCTTTTCATTTTATAATGTTTATGCATAAATTCCCTTTCAGAAACATTTTTATGTTTAAGAGTCCTTCAATTTTTGTAATATTTTAATTTAACCTTTATTTATACAGTTTTTTTCTCCATTGAAATAACATCTATTTTCCAAGAGAAACCTGGTCCAATAGCAGCAGAGGGAACAACGTTTCAGACAAAACAACTTACATTCACTAACACAACATTAAACAAAACTATAGACACACACACACAGTACAACACACACACAGGGTTTACAAAGATCAGCTGTATTTTACCGCAATAATCTCATGCTACTAGAATGTGCTCTGCAGGAAAATGATAATACCAGTAAAAGTTTGAAATCTGAAAAAATCGAAATAATCCATGCATTTACATACCCATGTGTTGGGTGTAGGGAGTATCTGTGTAAAACCACGTAGCAGTGGTACTGAGTAATGTCCTGCACTGTAATTCACTGGCCAACCTCCATCCCAGACCAATTCCCTGTGGTAATAACAGATGTTATGTACCTCTATCTGGAGTCAGAAATCAGGCATGCTGGTCAAAGTGCAAATTAACCGTCTGACACAACCTGAGAGCCGTGGGGAGTGAGACTAATGCACTGTACAGCTAAAGAGTTGGAGCTCGGCGGGGGCTGGAGAACCCAGTATGATGCTGCTGATAGAGTTAACAGAGACAGCTGGGGTCACACAGGCTTCAACACACACAGCACTTACCAACAGGAGGCAGACTGGGCTGTGTGTGTTGAGCTGTCTAGTAATGCAAAGGAAAGCCCACTGTACGCTGTCGGTTCCTCGCTGTCCAACCAAAGTGCTTGAACTGAGGAACTCAAGTTGATGTGAAAGAACAGCAAACACACAACCGCCACACAACGTTGTCTCAACATAGACTCCATGTTGTCGGTCTATTCTAGACTGTAATTCTTGGATGTCGTGCAAGTGAACCACCCCAATGGAGTATTATAATGCTAAACCACTGTAGGTCGTTCCCCTAGCAGCACCTGGATGGATCAGTGAACAGCCTCGTTATAGCAGCAGGCAGCCTTAAAGCTACAGTGCAGGGTGGCTGCCTACACAGCCTACATCTCAATGCTTCACTAACACAGAACAGGGCACTGGGGATGGAAACAGAGAGGAAATAACGTCCATAAGAAGTGGTGCAGAACACAAGGACTGTACTGTACCGGAGATTTTATTTTCATTTCCCAGTCGACCCTGCTGCCACCCAAACCAAACTCCTTCCCGACCGTGACCTGATCTGACTGAGTTTCCTTTCAGGTTGCCTGAGGTGTTCAGTCAGTGTGTCCCAAATGGCACCCTATTCCCCACACAGTGCACTACTTCTGACCAGAGCCCTATGGGCATTTGGGAGGCAGACAGAGTCTGTATCTGTTCCCCACAGCACAATCCTCAGAGAACGCTTACACAGCATGGAGCTCTAATTAGAACACTTGAACTCTCTCTCACAAGCATGCAGGCAGGGGGAAAGTTTATCAAATAAATACATGTCAAATTGTATTTATCAAAGGGATCATTGAAAGCTCTATGTTATTCTTGCTCTTCCAGAAATGACTGAAAAAATAGGGTGAAGTGATGCAGTGCTTCATGCAGTGTATCCCCTCTTGCCTTTAGGGTTGCAGTGCTTCATGCAGTGTATCCCCTCTTGCCTTTAGGGTTGCAGTGCTTCATGCGGTGTATCCCCTCTTGGCTTTAGGGTTGCAGTGCTTCATGCGGTGTATCCCCTCTTGGCTTTAGGGTTGCAGTGCTTCATACGGTGTATCCCCTCTTGGCTTTAGGGTTGCAGTGCTTCATGCAGTGTATCCCCTCTTGGCTTTAGGGTTCCAGTGCTTTATGCGGTGTATCCCCTCTTGGCTTTAGAGTTGCAGTGCTTCATGCGGTGTATCCCCTCTTGGCTTTAGGGTTCCAGTGCTTCATGCGGTGTATCCCCTCTTGGCTTTAGGGTTCCAGTGCTTCATGCGGTGTATCCGGTGTATCCAGTTCATGCGGTGTATCCCCTCTTGGCTTTAGGGTTGCAGTGCTTCATGCGGTGTATCCCCTCTTGGCTTTAGGGTGGCATTCCGACCCCCAGAGAGAACATTCCAACAGAAACATACAGCACTGACCACTAATCCTTAAAAACCTTCAGTATGATCCTTTACCACACACTTCCTCTCAGTTGCTCCTGTTTCAGAAAACTGGTGTATCAGAAAGTGCCCTGAAGCCTTGAACCCAGCGTTATTATCTAGAGAAAGAAACTGTGACAGGGGATGTTTACCAGAGCCCTGTTCTTCCCAGCATTCCCAGAGGGAGAAAGTACGGTGATTGCATTGGAACACGGCCAGAGACATTTACACCTCAAGTGCACAAACAGCACATACACGTCTCTTCTTACAAGAGAAAGTTTTCCACTTAAGAAAAAAAGGCAACAGCTTAAATTGCAATATGTCCTGGACAAAATAATCAATAGGCAATGAGTGCAAGCAGGCATGTCTAAAACCTCTTACAGTGGCATGTTTAAAACCTCTTACAGTGGCATGTCTAAAACCTCTACAGTGGCATGTCTAAAACCTCTTACAGTGGCATGTCTAAAACCCCTTACAGTGGCATGTCTAAAACCTCTTACAGTGGCATGTCTAAAACCTCTTACAGTGGCATGTCTAAAACCCCTTACAGTGGCATGTCTAAAACCCCTTACAGTGGCATGTTTAAAACCCCTTACAGTGGCATATCTAAAACCTCTTACAGTGGCATGTCTAAAACCTCTTACAGTGGCATGTCTAAAACCTCTTACAGTGGCATATCTAAAACCCCTTACAGTGGCATATCTAAAACCTCTTACTGTGCAGAATTCTGTGCTGTTCTGTTCTCTTTAGGAAAGTGCTGCTACTGCCCATTCTAGTACAGTAAATCTCTATTACACTACTGGCTGCCTTCAACACTGTGACTGTACTACTGTAACAGAGGAAACAGAACAGAGAGAGAGAGAGAGAGGGGGGGGGGGGGGTTCTGGTACCTGGCCACGGGGAGAGGGAGACGTTGATGGGTCCACTAGGGCTCTGGTCGGTCCTTCAGTAGGGCTCTGGTCGGTCCCTCACTAGGGCTCTGGTCGGTCCCTCATCCCCTGCTCTTTGTCCTGTCATGGAGGGCTGAGCCGGACCCTGGAAGTCTGTCTGCTTAGCCTGCCTGCCTCTCCTGCCTGCCTCTCAGGCTGTGAGGGGGCTCTCTGTGTGCAGTGAGGCTCAGTCAGCCTGCGTCTGGTATTAAATTACACATGACACAGCTCCTCTGCTCTGTTCTATGCAGACGGACAGGCAGGCAGGCGAGGAGGAGAGAAACCCGTTTCTCCAGTGTTGAGTAACTGGCCCGCCTCCAGCCCAGCTCCTAGCCTGTCCTGTCCTCATAGAGTGTCAGGCTGTTGGAGGAGGAGGAAGAGGAGGAGGAGGAGGAGGAGGAGGAGGAGGAGGAGGAAGAGGAAGAGAAGGAGGAGTAGGAGGAGGAGGAGGAAGAAGCTCACAAACAACAGATATAGTAATTACTACTGAATGTTAATGATTACTCAGACCTGGCTGCTTCAAACTGTTGGAATGTATGACTGTGTAAGCCCACATGTATATCTCCCAAACAGAGGAGGCTGGCAGTCTCCTTCAGGCATAGTGTTATAACATGAGTCGACTGCTAATGAACATATGACACACACACACACACACACACACACACACACACACACACACACACACACACACACACACACACACACACACACACACACACACACACACACACACACACACACACACACACACACACACACACACCGGCCATCATTAAAATTTGTTTTGGAGTGTTCTGTAAGACCACAGAGACAGACATAGTCTCTGTCTATCTCTCTCCCTCTCTCCCTCTCTCCAGATAACATTACTAAAGCTCTTGGTGGATTAGAGCACATCGCCATGGGTAGCCATGGATGTGCCTCTCATTAACTAATTCAAACACACATTAAAAAGCCCATTTCAAGGTAATGTCGGGGCGAGAGGGGGAAGTATACGCTGTTGTTTTGTTTTCAATACCGCGATACCTTGGACACAGGTGTTGTGGAATCTGTTGTAGGTTTGGGAAAGAAGACATTTACATTTGACATTTGAGTCATTTAGCAGACACTCTCACCCAGAGTTACTTAGTTAGTGCAGCCATCTTAAGATAGCTAGGTGGAACAAGCACATATCTCAGTCACAGTAAGTAGATTTCTCCTTTATAAAGTCAGCAGAGTCAGAGGTTTTATTTTTAGGGCAGGTGTCTTGACATTGATTTAAGAAGATCAAGATAAGAACCTAACGGTTTATCTTGAGTTTTACAATCCTCGGTTGTTGTTTTTTGCTTGAGTGGAATTTACATAGATTTGATCGTTTAAAATCTCGACCTATAAGAGATGCGTTTAAATTGCGTTTAAATTCTCAGTATGTCACATCTCACAGGTTCCACAGCTTTCCCTAAGAAAAAGATGTCCCTACCTGAACACTTAAACAGTCCATTGTTTGAGATATGATGCTTTTTTTTTAGTACATGGATATTAGACTGTATTTTTTTGCCAAAACATGTTTTTTGTGTTAGCTTTCCTCCCAGTTTCTCAGGCTTTTCCACATGGCTTCCTTCCACATACAGCGGGTTGGAAATACACTGCTTCTGTAATGTTGGAAAAGACAGGACTGACATGGGGACACAATCAACTCAGACCAACTTCCTGTTTTATAACCATCTGTTATATGACTATGAAACAGACAATTAATACAACGATAGCCGACTCTGCCACTACAACAGGATACTACTGGTTTGAGGCAGGCATGAAACCTTTAATTAAGAATGTCATTTCTCTCTTATCTCAAGAGGAGGTCCAGAGGAGTGATGTAATCATGGAAGCTTGCTTGGGCGGATACATTTCTCCCTTGAAGATGAGTTCAGCACAACCTTGACAACCTTCCACCACTACATCAGACACATCCTGAGGAGATACATTTATGAAACGATCAAGGTGCCACCAGCCGCCTGTGCTGGCTCGAGTCACCTTCATCAGCACCGCAGACCTCTGGGAAAAAGCGTAAGACAGCATCTGTTATTTCACTTGCCTCAACACACGTCTGTCTATTCCTCCCTCCCTTTACACAGACAGATGACAGCAAAGACATGTTATAGCATGTGTCTCCCATAATAAGAAGATGACGTTCCCAGAGTCAGTAGTAGTCAATCAACGTCACTTGGCTTATGTCCCAAGTGGAACCCTACCCCCTTTATAGTGCACTACCTTTGACAAGAGCCATACACTCTTCAAACAAATGTGTCCCAAAAGAGTTCTTCAGACATATGTGTGGGCCAGTGAAATAACAGATGTTGCCTTGCTCTTTTTCCCAGAGGTCTGCAGTGTTGATGGAGGTAACTCTAGCCTGCACAGGCGGCTGGTGGCACCTTCATTGGGGAGGACGGGCTCATAGGAATGGCTGGATCGGAATTTATGGAATGACGTTGAACACATTAAACACCTTTGATACCATTCCAATCACCAGCCTCCTGTGCAAGCCAGTATAGCATTGCCAGAAGTGTCCCTCGCTTATCTCATGTTGTTCAAAGGAAGTATTGTTTTTTTGGAGTGCCCACCATTCAGAACAGTGGGTTATTTATTATGGGGCATCTTTTAATTAATGCACTGACCATGAATGTGGAAGACTTGATTTAGCATATAGTTTCTGTATGTGTTCATGTTGTTATGTCTTAATGTTGGCATTCAGGACTGATTGTGTGTGTGTGTATTTATCAATTATAACGTCTTATTGGACCAACATGTTGTCTGTAATGCTTTCATTTGGACCTCAGGCAAGAGAGAAAGATGCTTCGGATACAATCAGAGAGGTGCGGGGGAGCTGCCATAAACGACATCCACGTCTTCGTTGCCCGGGGAACAGAGGGTTAACTGCCTTACAAGGGGCAGAACGGCAGATTTTTACCTTGTCAGCTTGGGGATTTGATCCAGCAACCTTTTGGTTCCTGGCCCAACAGGAACTACTATAACTACTATAGAAGGGTTGTTGACTGCCACTGCATGACGTGCCGAGCATGTGGTACACATTGCTGATTTGGAAATCTGCTCATTGTTGAGGACACTACAACCAAGTTGTTACGACTTCTAGGAGTAGTGGGTGCGGAGTCAGGCGCAGAGAGACTTCTAGGAGTAGTGGGTGCAGAGTCAGGTGCAGAGAGACTTCTAGGAGTAGTGGGTGTGGAGTCAGGCGCAGAGAGACTTCTAGGAGTAGTGGGTGCAGAGTCAGGTGCAGAGAGACTTCTAGGAGTAGTGGGTGTGGAGTCAGGCGCAGAGAGACTTCTAGGAGTAGTGGGTTTGGAGTCAGGCGCAGAGAGACTTCTAGGAGTAGTGGGTGTGGAGTCAGGCGCAGAGAGACTTCTAGGAGTAGTGGGTGTGGAGTCAGGCGCAGAGAGACTTCTAGGAGTAGTGGGTGTGGAGTCAGGCGCAGAGAGACTTCTAGGAGTCGTGGGTGCGGAGTCAGGCGCAGAGAGACTTCTAGGAGTAGTGGGTGCGGAGTCAGGCGCAGAGAGACTTCTAGGAGTAGTGGGTGTGGAGTCAGGCGCAGAGAGACTTCTAGGAGTAGTGGGTGCAGAGTCAGGCGCAGAGAGACTTCTAGGAGTAGTGGGTGCGGAGTCAGGCGCAGAGAGACTTCTAGGAGTAGTGGGTGCGGAGTCAGGCGCAGAGAGACTTCTAGGAGTAGTGGGTGCGGAGTCAGGCGCAGAGAGACTTCTAGGAGTAGTGGGTGCGGAGTCAGGCGCAGAGAGACTTCTAGGAGTAGTGGGTGCGGAGTCAGGCGCAGAGAGACTTCTAGGAGTAGTGGGTGCGGAGTCAGGCGCAGAGAGACTTCTAGGAGTAGTGGGTGCGGAGTCAGGCGCAGAGAGACTTCTAGGAGTAGTGGGTGCGGAGTCAGGCGCAGAGAGACTTCTAGGAGTAGTGGGTGCGGAGTCAGGCGCAGAGAGCGGAGGGTTTAGGACAACCGTATTTATTCCTGTGACAGAAAAGGTCACGCCAAAACACCGGGCGCATACAATGACCGGACCCAAAAACAGGACCCAAACAGTCCGGAGAAAATAAGAAAATAGCACATCCACAAAACGAACAGAGAAACAAGCCCACACAAAAGCAGGCAGGCATAACCGGCTTAAATAGCCCTAACCAAAACCCTAACAAGAAACAGGTGTAACCAATCAGACAAAAACAACAGAAAAGGAAAAGGGGATTGGTGGCATCTAGTAGACCGGTAACGACGACCGCCGAGCACCACCTGAACAGGAAGAGGAGCCACCTTCGGTGGGAGTCGTGACACAAGTAAAGGATACCATATTGTTGGTAACACTACAGTATAGTAAATGGTAACATATTGTTGGTCACACTACAGTATAGTAAATGGTAGCATATTGTTGGTAACACTACAGTATAGTAAATGGTAACATATTGTTTATGACACTACAGTATAGTAAATGGTAGCATATTGTTGGTAACACTACAGTATAGTAAAGGATACCATATTGTTGGTAACACTACAGTACAGTAAATGGTAGCATATTGTTGTTAACACTACAGTATAGTAAATGGTAACATATTGTTGGTCACACTACAGTATAGTAAATGATACCATATTGTTGGTAACACTACAGTATAGTAAATGGTAACATATTGTTGGAAACACTACAGTATAATACATGAGAACAGTAGATAAATAAATCAAAGGAAACAGAAAATGACATTACAAAGCAAATCACATCCAAAACTGCTAACAGAGCAGAAACACAAGAACCCAAAGAAAGTTAGTCCATGTAATTTATCTCCCTCCTTTTCCCTGGCTGAAGTCTCTAGCTGCAGTTTCCTTCACATCATTGCCCCCCTCCTTGTGTATATTGCTGTGGTTTAGGATACGCATTCAAATGGTATTTGGGCCCTCCTGGAGGGCATAGACCTATCACAGCTGTCTCTTCCTCTGAGGTCAGATGGCCGTTCAGACAGGCCTGGAATCAGTTACAGGTTAGACTGTTTCCAGGGAGAATTCAGAAATTCCACGGCTGTTCCATTCTACTCTGTCTGTTCCACTCTGCTCACAAATTCTCATAGCTGCAGAACCTTTTGGCCGACACGGAATCTATCACCAAGACAACCCTCTGCCATCAACGGGACAGGGTGATGATGTCATAATGGATGTGAGGAAAATCTTGCCCCACAAGAGACAGAATGTCTTTAATTTAACTCACAACCACCAGGGCCTCTTCCTGGTGCTGTTATTATTAATACCCATAACTTGTTTCTACTTGTTTAAGATGCCCTCAGGACCAAGGCTGAGCACAACTACACTTGACATAAACATTCTGGTTTCTTCAGATAGACCAGCAGGCACTAATGTGGAATTACACAGGAGGTTTTCCAGACAGGAGGTTTTCCAGACAGGTTTTAGAGACAGGAGGTTGTAGAGACAGGAGGTTGTAGAGACAGGAGGTTGTAGAGACAGGAGGTTGTAGAGACAGGAGGTTGTAGAGACAGGAGGTTGTAGAGACAGGTGGTTGTAGAGACTGGGCCAATTGTGCGCCGCCTCATGGGTCTCCCGGATCTGTAGTGACACAGTTAACACTACGATGCAGTTCCTTAGACCACCTCAATGCAGTTCCTTAGACCACTGTGATGCAGTTCCTTAGACCACTGTGCTGCAGTTCCTTAGACCACTGTGATGCAGTTCCTTAGACCACTGTGATGCAGTTCCTTAGACCACATTGATGCAGTTCCATAGACCACTGTGATGCAGTTCCTTAGACCACTGTGATGCAGTGCCTTAGACCACTGTGATGCAGTGCCTTAGACCACTGTGATGCAGTTCCTTAGACCACTGTGATGCAGTTCCTTAGACCACTGTGATGCAGTTCCATAGACCACTGTGATGCAGTGCCTTAGACCACTGTGATGCAGTTCCTTAGACCACTGTGATGCAGTTCCTTAGACCACTGTGATGCAGTGCCTTAGACCACTGTGATGCAGTGCCTTAGACCACTGTGATGCAGTTCCTTAGACCACTGTGATGCAGTGCCTTAGACCACTGAGCCACTCGGGAGGCACTTTTCCTGGTCTTTGTCTGTGTGTGTTCTAGGTAAAGAATGCCCTCTAGCTTGTGTCACTGTTACAAGAAAATCACGTTTGTTACCACGGCGGCGAGACATGAATGTGCCAGACCCGAAACGGCCATACAACGACGACACAGAGTGTGTGAAAATATTACTGCCTTGCATTAATGATTCATTTAGGTATCTCTTTCTGAATGCTTATTCTACTCCGTGGTGTTGACACAGCTGTGTGGGATTTGAGTGGTGCTCTCCAGGATGTTGATGAAGCAGTGTGACATGAGAGACCCTTTACCTCGACCTCTATTTCACTACATTCCAAACCATTGACTGGTGGAGAGAGGTGGATGTTGTGGATGTGCATGTTACATGTTTTAACCTCCTTGTAGGAGAGAATGGGGAGACCTAGTCAGTTGTACACCTCAATGCATTCAACTGACATGGGTCTTCCTCATTTAACAAAACCCCTCTGAATCAGAGAGGGGGGATATCCACGCCATCTGCGCCCAGGGAACAGAATGGTAGATTTATCCACCTTGCCAGCTCGGGGATTGTTACTGTCATACTGATTCTGGTTACTAGCCCAACGCTCTTAACCGCTAGGCTAACTTCCTCCCCTGTCTCGTACTACGGGTCAGGATGACAATATTGTCCTAAATGAGCTTTGTGTAAATGCACCAAGGCAATGAGATGGGGCCATGCTTAAACAAAGACACACTCCTACTTTATCGGCTGTATCCTACAGCAGTAGGTAATTGTAAACAACCATCATCATTAAGCCATAACGTTGTCATAACAACGGCATAATATATATCCCATTACAACAAGTTATGACAATCTGTTGACTGGCCGTGCAAGGAGCAGTAGGAGTCTGATAGTTTTCTTCATCATGAGGAAATCTTTCCCTAGTCCTGGCAAAAACCTGTTCCAAACGTCTCTGTCTCCTTCTGTGACAAGTTGAGAACTGTGTGAGTGGTGCTATTGATTCTTCTCCTTCCACAGCCCAGCCTAGACCCCCGTGGTCCTCTCGACATCCATGTCCGTCCGTCTAGACCGGTTCCTCCAACATCACTTCCTATGGCTGGGCTGGTTTCCACATGTTGTAGCTGTAGGCAGCAGGATAATGGGGCATAGTGTCACACTGAGACGCGCTAATTAAAGGAGCAATCTGGTTCCTATTACTGGCTTTCAAATAACGCTCTCTCTGTTAATGTGCCCCATTCTGCCTGAATTTGATAACAACATGGCTCCTTAGTTTCTCTGGTGTTGAGATGGCATGGCCCTGTGTGTGTATGTTATAGTGTCTGTGTCTGTGCCGGAACTGCAGTTCTACAGGCTCCTGGGGGAAAGTCTTTGTCCTCCTCAGAGGCATGGCCCTGTGTGTGTATGTTATAGTGTCTGTGTCTGTGCGGGAACTGCAGTTCTACAGGCTCCTAGGGGAAAGTCTTTGTCCTCCTCAGAGGCATGGCCCTGTGTGTGTATGTTATAGTGTCTGTGTCTGTGCGGGAACTGCAGTTCTACAGGCTCCTGGGGGAAAGTCTTTGTCCTCCTCAGAGGCATGGTTTGTTCTTATGTCCTGAAAACATGAAAACAGTGAAGTCACCTTTGAATAGATCTGCTACCATTCAAAGTTATTGAAACAGAAAGATGTTATGGACCACTTCAGATGTACTTTATTAGTTATCTTTCCATTGATAAAATATGCCAGATTTAATCTTGAATGACATACCTCTGTTGAATTAAAAGCTGAGCTCAAATGTCAACAATCTAAACCTATTAATTCACTTTAATGTCAAAAGCATAAAAGACCAACTGTCAACACCTCCCCCTTGTCTATCATTGGAGGGTGACCTCACTGTCAACACCTCCCCCTTGTCTATCATTGGTGAATTACCTCACTGTCAACACCTCCCCCTTGTCTATCATTTGGGAGTTACCTCACTGTCAACACCTCCCCCTTGTCTATCATTGGTGAATGACCTCACTGTCAACACCTCCCCCTTGTCTATCATTGGTGAATGACCTCACTGTCAACACCTCCCCCTTGTCTATCATTGGTGAATGACCTCACTGTCAACACCTCCCCCTTGTCTATCATTGGTGAATGACCTCACTGTCAACACCTCCCCCTTGTCTATCATTGGTGAATGACCTCACTGTCAACACCTCCCCCTTGTCTATCATTGGTGAATTACCTCACAGTCAACACCTCCCCCTTGTCTATCATTGGTGAATTACCTCACTGTCAACACCTCCCCCTTGTCTATCATTGGTGAATTACCTCACAGTCAACACCTCCCCCTTGTCTATCATTGGTGAATTACCTCACTGTCAACACCTCCCCCTTGTCTATCATTGTTGAATTACCTCACTGTCAACACCTCCCCCTTGTCTATCATTGGAGGGTGACATCACTGTCAACACCTCCCCCTTGTCTATCATTGGAGGGTGACCTCACTGTCAACACCTCCCCCTTGTCTATCATTGGTGAATGACCTCACTGTCAACACCTCCCCCTTGTCTATCATTGGTGAATGACCTCACTGTCAACACCTCCCCCTTGTCTATCATTGGGGAATTACCTCACTGTCAACACCTCCCCCTTGTCTATCATTGGTGAATGACCTCACTGTCAACACCTCCCCCTTGTCTATCATTGGTGAATGACCTCACTGTCAACACCTCCCCCTTGTCTATCATTGGTGAATGACCTCACTGTCAACACCTCCCCCTTGTCTATCATTGGGGAATTACCTCACTGTCAACACCTCCCCCTTGTCTATCATTGGGGAATTACCTCACTGTCAACACCTCCCCCTTGTCTATCATTGGTGAATTACCTCACTGTCAACACCTCCCCCTTGTCTATCATTGGTGAATTACCTCACTGTCAACACCTCCCCCTTGTCTATCATTGGGGAATTACCTCACTGTCAACACCTCCCCCTTGTCTATCATTGGGGAATTACCTCACTGTCAACACCTCCCCCTTGTCTATCATTGGTGAATTACCTCACTGTCAACACCTCCCCCTTGTCTATCATTGGTGAATTACCTCACTGTCAACACCTCCCCCTTGTCTATCATTGGTGAATTACCTCACTGTCAACACCTAGCTCTTGTCTATCATTGGTGAATGACCTCACTGTCAACACCTAGCTCTTGTCTCTCATTGGTGAATTACCTCACTGTCAACACCTAGCTCTTGTCTATCATTGGTGAATTACCTCACTGTCAACAAATAGCTCTTGTCTATCATTGGTGAATTACCTCACTGTCAACACCTAGCTCTTGTCTATCATTGGTGAATTACCTCACTGTCAACACCTAGCTCTTGTCTATCATTGGTGAATTACCTCACTGTCAACACCTAGCTCTTGTCTATCATTGGTGAATTACCTCACTGTCAACACCTAGCTCTTGTCTATCATTGGTGAATTACCTCACTGTCAACACCTAGCTCTTGACTATCATTGGTGAATTACCTCACTGTCAACACCTAGCTCTTGTCTAGCATTGGTGTATTACCTCACTGTCAACACCTAGCTCTTGTCTATCATTGGTGAATTACCTCACTGTCAACACCTAGCTCTTGTCTATCATTGGTGAATTACCTCACTGTCAATACCTAGCTCTTGTCTATCATTGGTGAATTACCTCACTGTCAACACCTAGCTCTTGTCTATCATTGGTGAATGACCTCACTGTCAACACCTCCCCCTTGTCTATCATTGGTGAATGACCAACTGTCAACACCTAGCTCTTGTCTATCATTGGTGAATGACCTCACTGTCAACACCTAGCTCTTGTCTATCATTGGTGAATGACCAACTGTCAACACCTCCCCCTTGTCTATCATTGGTGAATGACCAACTGTCAACACCTAGCTCTTGTCTATCATTGGGGAATTACCTCACTGTCAACACCTAGCTCTTGTCTATCATTGGTGAATTACCTCACTGTCAACACCTAGCTCTTGTCTATCATTGGTGAATTACCTCACTGTCAACACCTAGCTCTTGTCTATCATTGGTGAATGACCTCACTGTCAACACCTAGCTCTTGTCTATCATTGGTGAATGACCTACTGTCAACACCTAGCTCTTGTCTATCATTGGTGAATGACCTCACAGTCAACACCTAGCTCTTGTCTATCATTGGTGAATTACCTCACTGTCAACACCTAGCTCTTGTCTATCATTGGTGAATTACCTCACTGTCAACACCTAGCTCTTGTCTATCATTGGTGAATTACCTCACTGTCAACACCTAGCTCTTGTCTATCATTGGTGAATTACCTCACTGTCAACACCTAGCTCTTGTCTATCATTGGGGAATTACCTCACTGTCAAAACCTAGCTCTTGTCTATCATTGGTGAATGACCTCACTGTCAACACCTAGCTCTTGTCTATCATTGGTGAATGACCTCACTGTCAACACCTAGCTCTTGTCTATCATTGGTGAATGACCTACTGTCAACACCTAGCTCTTGTCTATCATTGGTGAATGACCTCACAGTCAACACCTAGCTCTTGTCTATCATTGGTGAATTACCTCACTGTCAACACCTAGCTCTTGTCTATCATTGGTGAATGACCTCACTGTCAACACCTCCCCCTTGTCTATCATTGGAGGGTGACATCACTGTTAACACCGCCCCCTTGTCTATCATTGGAGGGTGACCTCACTCCCTGATGATTCGTTTTCAATGTTGCCATGACCCTGATGTTACAAGTCAATTAAGTTTTTACTATTTGTTTCTTTAATTGGATATTTTATGGAGTTTTAGCTCTTATTTAAAAATAAATGCTCAATAAAAATCAGAGCAAATAAGTCTGTGGTGAATTACAGTGTTGTAGCACCGTGCCACGTTGTACAGTGGCTTTATTAAGGTTTTCAGCTATTTATGACTCTGTGCAGTCACACACACACACACACACACACGCACGCACGCACGCACGCACGCACGCACGCACGCACGCACGCACTCACTCACTCACTCACTCACTCACTCACTCACTCACTCACTCACGCACGCACGCACGCACGCACACACACACACACACACACACACACACACACTCACTCACTCACTCACTCACAGTCACACTCACAGACAGTCACACTCAGCAAGACACTCAAGAGACACCGTGAAAGAGTGTAGGATGTGATTGTAGTCGTTCCACAATTCACTGAGAGCTTTCTTTGCACAGCCATGGCAAAAGACAACCACTCTACTCCCAGAGAGAGAGAGGGAGGAAAAGGAAAGCTCAAAGTAGAGGGATCAGTTTGAGAGAGATTTGTTGTATTTGTGCTGTCCCTGTAAATCAAACAGAAGCATTGTTTAACTCTAACTGTGTGGCTTAGTGTATACAGCACACCCAGAATCATGGAAACACACACACACACACACATAAACACTCACACACACACACACACACACACACACACACACACACACACACACACACACACACACACACATACACACACACACACACACACAAACACACACACACATACACACACACACACACACACACACACACACACACACACACACACACACACACACACACACACACAACCTTCCTCTTTGGGACATTCCAACAGTCCAGTACACACTCCTTCAAGTTGTATTAATTCCCTAGGATAATGTTGTTACAGTATCACAGGCGTGTGTGTGCTGAATAATACTACAATATTAAGTTGTGGTAGTGTTTATACATCTGCTAGTTTGGCACCACTCATGACTAGCACTTGAGATGAATAGTGAAATGGATCTTCCCTTCTTCCTGAATGAAAACAAAAACTAAACCCTTAATATTTAGCCTCACACACTCCATTAGCCTAACAGCCTATCAGTGGCTGGGAGCTGGGTGTGGTCTTTAGCCTCACGGCCTATCAGTGGCTGGGAGCTGGGTGTGGCTTTAGCCTCACAGCCTATCAGTGGCTGAGAGCTGGGTCGTTCCATCAAATGAGTACCTTAAGGTACAGTGTAACTTCATTAAAAAAAAAGTTGTATTTCACCTGATTTAATATATTTTTTCATAAAGAGCAACTTAATTAAAAAACACATTCTCCCATCTCAAGAGGTTAAATAAAAAAATACTATAGTAACTGCCTATTAAGTGCCAAATAAAGTAACAGAGTTGACCGTAACAGGGTTGACCTTAACAGGGTTGACCATAACAGGGTTGACCTTAACAGGGTTGACCTTAACAGGGTTGACCTTAACAGGGTTGACCGTAACAGGGTTGACCTTAACAGGGTTGATCTTAACAGGGTTGACCTTAACAGGGTTGACCGTAACAGGGTTGACCTTAACAGGGTTGACCTTAACAGGGTTGACCGTAACAGGGTTGACCTTAACAGGGTTGACCTTAACAGGGTTGACCGTAACAGGGTTGACCGTAACAGAGTTGATGATTTCTTCTTAAATCAGCCATAAATCCCCTTGTGACAGGGGGAATTGAAGCTTGTTGTGTACAACAGGAAGGGGCAATTGAATGCAAGCTTCACATGACTTATTTATTGTACAAACATTTCTAGCCTGTCTATCTATGGCTAACGTGTTATTCTCGACAAGCTCAGTTCACAAAACAGGGAGACAGACATTTCATTAGATGAATAATAATCTTCAGAATTATTAAACCATGCAAGTCAGTTAAGAACAAATTCTTATTTACAATGACAGCTTAGGAACAGTGGGTCAAGTGACCTGGTCAGGGGCAGAAATACAGATTTTATCTTGTCAGCTCGGGGATTCGATCTAGCATCCTTTCGGTTACTGGCCCAATGCTCTAACCACAAGGCTACCTGTCACCCCAAAATGACTTTGTCAAAGCAACAAAATAACTAGAGCTTTACAATGACGATGAGAACTTGGAGAAATGTGGGGTTTAAATGGGTTAAAATCTTCCTAGAAGTCACATAGCGACATGTCAATATCAAGAATTTGGGCACTTTAGCAAGTCTTTATTCATAATAAAAATCTAATTTAGTCATTTTAATATAACAGGCTTTTAAAATTCAACGTTGATGCACAACTTCTACTGAACATCTCAAAGGGATGCAAAAGGACCTCTTTTCCTGACATTACCCAGCACAACTGAATGGAATACTGTTACCTTTATTTCCCAAACACAGTATCTCGGAGGAAACACTGTACAGCCGGTGACCGAAGTCAGTGTGCATGTAACCGGCACTAGGAGCTGCTAGAGCGCGATAGGACAAGGACATCCAGGCAGACCAAATCCTCCCCTAACCCAATTGTGCAGTGCCTCACGGGTCTCCTGGTGGCGACACACCCCAGGATCAAACCCAGATCTGTAGTGATGCCTCTGCCTTAGACCACTGCGCCACACGAGAGGCCTATTTTAAGCATCTTTCAACACAGGCTTAACACCTAACAAACACATTGTACTTTTTTTTTACACTTTTAACACAGGCCTCTAGCGACTCCTTGTGGCGGGCCGGGCGCCTGCAGGCTGACTCTTTGTGGCGGGCCGGGCGCCTGCAGGCTGACTCTTTGTGGCGGGCCGGGCACCTGCAGGCTGACTCCTTGTGGCGGGCCAGGCGCCTGCAGGCTGACTCTTTGTGGCGGGCCGGGCGCCTGCAGGCTGACTCCTTGTGGCGGGCCAGGCGCCTGCAGGCTGACTCTTTGTGGTGGGCCGGGCACCTGCAGGCTGACTCTTTGTGGCGGGCCGGGCACCTGCAGGCTGACTCTTTGTGGCGGGCCGGGCACCTGCAGGCTGACTCCTTGTGGCTGGCCGGGCGCCTGCAGGCTGACTCCTTGTGGCGGGCCAGGCGCCTGCAGGCTGACTCTTTGTGGCGGGCCGGGCGCCTGCAGGCTGACTCTTTGTGGCGGGCCGGGCACCTGCAGGCTGACTCCTTGTGGCGGGCCGGGCGCCTGCAGGCTGACTCCTTGTGGCGGGCCGGGCGCCTGCAGGCTGACTCCTTGTGGCGGGCCGGGCGCCTGCAGGCTGACTTCAGTCATCGGTTGAACGGTGTAACGACTGGCTTCCGGGTTAAGCGGGCGGGTGTTAAGAATCTCGGTCTGGCGGAGGACTCATGACTTGACCTCATGACTCTCCTGAGCCCGTTGGGGAGTTGCAGCGATAAGACCAGATCGAAATTGGATATCATGAAAAAGGGGTTAAAATACAACCAAAAAAATATATATATATATTTCCTAAATATTTGGTCAAATTAGACGTTTTGTCTATGGTTTCCTAGAAACAAGGGTGCCTCCTCAACTTACCCCTTTGGCTCATCATACCCCACTCTCCCCTAGAAGATTCTGGAACTAATGAATTCCCTCTTTCCAGCCCCCCATACGGAATACATTCCATTTCCTTCTCTCCACAGGCTGGACCAGAAGGCTAGTTATCCCTGTGTTATTCTCTGTCATTCACAATGTACTTTGTGTCTCCAGCTGGAATGTAGGGCTGTCTGTGTGTCTGTCAGTGAGTGGCTGTGTCTGTCAGTGAGTCGCTGTGTCTGTGTGGGCCTGGGTCGTCATGGAGATACAACACACCTGTCTCTTTCTCGTCACCAGTCAACAGGAGAGATTATCATGAGCTATTTAAGACTCACAGGGCTCGAACCCCTTCTGTTACCCAGCCTGACAGTCTGATTCAGAGGGGTTGGGTTAAATGCAGAAGACACATTTGAATTGAAACCATTCAGTTGTGCAACTGACTAGGTCTCCCCCTTTTCCTTTCCTCTTTGGCAGAGAACCAGGGTTTAGACATGAGGAATGGGATCACAGGTATCAGAGTGTTAGAAGGATTATGTGTCATCTTAATTATTATTTTTAGAACATCTGTCTCATCCCATGAGCACCTTGGTGTCCTCACTCCATAAATAAATATCTTGTCCCATTGTTCAAAACACCTCTAAAGAACACACAGACAGTCTGCCACCCCTCTATCTCTCTCTCTAATTATCCCCCCCCCCCTCTCTCTCTGTCTCTCTCTCTCTCTGTCTCTCTCTCTCTCTCTGTCCTCTCTCTCTTCCCCCCCTCTCTCTGTCTCTCTGTCTCTCTGTCTCTCTCTCTCTCTGTCTCTCTCGCTCTCTCTGTCCTCTCTCTCTCTTCCCCCCCTCTCTCTCTGTCTCTCTGATAAAGCTAATAACAAACCCCAGGATAGTTATGAATCTCCACAAAAACATGGAGGTTCTAATCTAACACCCATTCATCCTCTCTCTTTGTTTCATGCTGTTGGATGTCTGTTAGATGTGTGAAGGATGGTACATGTTGTATGTAAACACAGACTGAAGAATGGAAAAGGATTGCTGTGTGACTCCAGGCAGCTCACCATGGAGCATAAACCATTCACTCTGACATCTGTTCTCCAGTACAGACCAGCGGTTCCTCTGTGGTGCGGACAGGGTACTCTGTGTGTGTGTGTGTGTGTGTGTGTGTGTGTGTGTGTGTGTGTGTATGCCTGTCTGTGGGTAACCCTCCCCTCTCTAGCCTCTCTGCTCTGTACTGGTGTGGCGCCAGTGGTGTGGTTCTTTGTCTGTTCTGAAATATGATTGACTGACTCACCAGGCTCTCAGACTTACATCCCTACACCCCAATCCAGACCTCTTCACTCTGCTGCTCCCCACCGGAATGTCATCTTCTGTTGAGAGGAGGAAGAGAGGGGGGAAGAGCAGGGTGGGGGAGAGAGGAGGAAGAGAGGGGGGAAGAGCAGGGTGGGGGAGAGAGGAGGAAGAGAGGGGGGAAGAGCAGGGTGGGGGAGAGAGGAGGAAGAGAGGGGGGAAGAGCAGGGTGGGGGAGAGAGGAGGAAGAGAGGGGGGAAGAGCAGGGTGGGGGAGAAATGTGTTGTTGGGGGAGAATGGAGGGATAGGGAGAGACGGGGGAGAGGTATGGTCAATGACCGTGAGGTATTTGGGTCATCATATCTCCTCTCTTTCAGAGGTCCTAAAGTCAGTGAGGATAATATATGAATGTATCTCATTCACTTCTTCTCAAATACCAGGCTTTCTAACTACATTCAGCGTCTGTTTTCTTTAAATGGAGCATTAAGCCCTAAAAACTTCTTAGTAATGTTGAGAAAGGTGACATGGAAAGCAGGTTGATTACAGAACTAAATCTCCTGTGATTTACAAAAGAAAAGGGGCCTTGAGGTCAGTGAGAAAACCCCACAAAGTTTTATTGGCCATAGATTCATTCCGCTTCACCTCCACTTGTGTGTGAGCTGCAGCGATGAGCTGTACCGATGAGCTGCACCGATGAGCTGCACCGATGAGCTGCACCGATGAACTGCAGCGATGAGCTGTACCGATGAGCTGCAGCGATGAGCTGTACCGATGAGCTGCAGCGATGAGCTGTACCGATGAGCTGCACCGATGAGCTGCACCGATGAGCTGCACCGATGTGCTGCACCGATGAGCTGCACCGATGAACTGCAGCGATGAGCTGTACCGATGAGCTGCAGCGATGAGCTGTACCGATGAGCTGCAGCGATGAGCTGTACCGATGAGCTGCAGCGATGAGCTGTACCGATGAGCTGCAGCAATGAGCTGCACCGATGTGCTGCACCGATGTTCCTATGAGCTGTACCGATGAGCTGCACCAATGTTCCTATGAGCTGCACCGATGTTCCTATGAGCTGCACCGATGTTCCTATGAGCTGCACCGATGAGCTGCACCGATGAGCTGCACCGATGTTCCTATGAGCTGCGCCGATGTTCCTATGAGCTGCACCGATGTTCCGATGAGCTGCACCGATGAGCTGCACCGATGAGCTGCACCGATGAGCTGCACCGATGTTCCTATGAGCTGCACCGATGAGCTGCACCAATGTTCCTATGAGCTGCACCGATGTTCCTATGAGCTGCACCGATGAGCTGCTCCGGTGTTCCTATGAGCTGCACCGATTAGCTGCACCGATGAGCTGCACCAATGAGCTGCACTGAATTTGGCTATCTCAGTGGTTGAACTCAACTATCACTCAAGCTTTGACCAATTCCCAGAGGTTGTAAGGCTCTGGTTAATGAAGAATTAGACAAAGTCCCAGTCTGCAATAGATCAATACTTTATTCAGAGAGCGCTCTGACTTCAAAATGAGAACACAATATTTTTATAGCACACACACACAAATGAACTCACATCCGTAGAAACTTCACCTCTCTTTAGGTGGGCTATATTTTTCCAAAGTTCACATACATTGTTTATCACCCTTCTGCAACATGTTTCATAATCTTCTGCAAGCCGTTGCTCAGTTGCTCTCCTCCCTAGGGTGGGGAGGCCTCTTTCCAGTTATTAGTTTCACCGTTATCACAAGTCGACAGTTCAGTTGTCCTTGAATGTCTCAGCTATACCCTGCTCATACTGCAAAATAGTAACACAATGGCCTAGTCTTAAAAAAGTCTGGTCACACACATTATTGGATTTTGACTCTAACACATTTCATACAATTATATGGTTTCAGGGTGGAATACTTTAGTCATTATCTTAAATATACAAATTATTCTATCAGGTAGACAGAACAACACAGTGCCTGACACTGTATCTGTGAAAACTGGGCCGTAATGGTTATGTACTGTGCTGTGGGTGTTACGATCTACTAGGTGTGGTGGTTGGAATCAGGCGCAGAGAGCAGGGTTCAGTCGTTTCTTCACATTTATTCCCCAGCGCAACAAAAACAGTCACGCCAACACACAGGGCGTAAAATAAGTTGCCAGTCAAAAACAACAGGACTAAACAGTCCGGAGAATAAATACAGGAAAAAATCACACCATCAAAACACAGAGTAACAAAAACAAGCCCGCACAAATACCCAGCGGGCCTAGTGCCCCTAAATACCCTACAAACAAATCCTAATACAAAACAGGTGTACCCAATTAACCAATAACCCAAAACAAACGGAAAGGGAATCGATGGCAGCTAATAGGCCGGCGACGACGACCGCCGAGCACCGCCCGAACAGGAAGAGGCACCATCCTCGGCGAGGTTCGTGACAGTACCCCCCCCCTGACGCGCGGCCCCTGCAGCGCGCCGACCCCGGCCTCGAGGACGACCCGGAGGACGAGGCGCAGGGCGATCCGGGTGGAGGCGATGGAAATCCCTCAAGAGGGAAGGATCTAAAATGTCCCTCCCCGGTACCCAGCACCTCTCCTCCGGACCGTACCCCTCCCAGTCCACGAGGTACTGCAGGCCCCTCACCCGGCGTCTCGAGTCCAGAATAGCTCGTACTGTGTACGCCGGGGACCCCTCGATGTCCAGAGGGGGTGGAGGGACCTCCGGTACCTCACCGTCTTGTAGGGGACCAGCTACCACCGGCCTGAGGAGAGACACATGAAACGAGGGGTTAATACGATAATAAGAGGGAAGTTGCAATCTATAACACACCTCGTTTATCCTCCTCAGGACTTTAAATGGCCCCACACACTGCGGCCCCAGCTTCCGGCAGGGCAGGCGGAGGGGCAGGTTTCGGGTCGAGAGCCAGACCCTGTCCCCTGGTGCGAACACCGGGGCCTCACTGCGGTGGCGGTCAGCGTCTCTCTTCTGCCGTTCACTGGCCTGCCTGAGAGAATCCTGGACTGCCCGCCAGGTCTCTCTAGAGCGCTGTACCCACTCCTCCACCGCAGGAGCCTCGGTCTGACTCTGATGCCATGGAGCCAGGACCGGCTGGTAGCCCAGTACACATTCGAATGGCGACATATTCGTGGACGAATGCCGAAGAGAATTCTGGGCTAACTCTGCCCACGGGACGTACCTCGCCCATTCTCCTGGCCGGTCCTGGCAATACGACCTCAGAAACCTGCCCACTTCCTGGTTTACTCTCTCCACCTGCCCATTACTTTCGGGGTGATAACCAGAGGTAAGGCTGACCGAGATCCCCAGACGCTCCATAAACGCCTTCCAAACCCGAGATGTGAACTGGGGACCCCGATCGGAGACGATATCCTCTGGAACCCCATAGTGCCGGAAGACGTGGGTAAAAAGAGCCTCTGCAGTCTGTAGGGCCGTAGGGAGACCAGGCAATGGGAGGAGACGGCAGGACTTAGAGAACCGATCCACAACGACCAAAACGGTAGTGTTCCCCTGAGATGGGGGAAGATCAGTAAGGAAATCTACCGAGAGATGGGACCATGGCCGTTGTGGAACCGGGAGGGGCTGTAACTTCCCTCTAGGAAGGTGCCTAGGAGCCTTACTCTGGGCGCATACCGAACAGGAAGATACATAGAGCCTCACATCCCTAGCTAAGGTGGGCCACCAGTATTTCCCTCTAAGACCCCGCACTGTCCTATCGATCCCCGGATGACCCGCAGACGGTAGTGTGTGAGCCCACCGAATCAACTTATCACGGACACCAAGCGGTACGTAACTTCTACCAGTCGGACACTGTGCAGGCGCAGGTTCAACTCTCAACGCCCGCTCGATGTCCGCGTCCACCTCCCATACCACTGGGGCCACCAGCCGAGAAGCTGGAAGGATGGGAGTGGGTTCGATAGACCGGTCCTCGGTGTCATAGAGACGGGACAGCGCGTCGGCCTTAGTGTTGAGGGAACCTGGTCTGTAAGAGATCGTAAATCTAAAACGTGTAAAGAACATGGCCCACCTAGCCTGACGCGGATTCAGTCTCCTCGCTGCTCGAATATACTCCAGATTACGGTGATCAGTCCAGATGAGAAAAGGGTGTTTAGCCCCCTCTAGCCAGTGTCTCCACACCTTCAGGGCCTTTACCATAGCTAGTAACTCCCGGTCCCCCACATCATAGTTCCGCTCTGCCGGACCCAGCTTCTTAGAAAAGAAAGCGCAGGGACGGAGCTTCGGTGGCGTGCCCGAGCGCTGAGACAGCACGGCTCCAACCCCAGCCTCGGACGCATCCACCTCCACTATGAATGCTAACGAAGGGTCCGGATGCGCCAACACGGGAGCCCCAGTGAACAGTGCCTTCAACTGGTTGAAGGCTCCATCAGCCTCTGCTGACCACCGCAAACGCACCGGCCCCCCCTTCAGCAGTGAGGTAATGGGCGCCGCTACTTGGCCAAAACCCCGGATAAACCTCCGGTAGTAATTGGCAAACCCTAAAAACCGCTGCACCTCCTTTACCGTGGTCGGAGTCGGCCAATTACGCACGGCGTTAACGCGGTCACACTCCATCATCATCCCCGAGCTGGAAATGCGATAACCCAAGAAGGAAACGGCTGGTTTGGAGAACACACATTTCTCAGCCTTGACGTATAGGTCATGCTCCAGCAGTCGCCCAAGCACCTTGCGCACCAGGGAAACATGCGCGGCGCGTGTGGCAGAATAAATCAAGATGTCATCAATATAGACTACCACACCCTGCCCGTGCAAGTCCCTGAGAATCTCATCTACAAAGGATTGAAAGACGGCTGGAGCATTTTTCAACCCATACGGCATGACGAGGTACTCATAGTGGCCTGATGTGGTACTAAACGCTGTTTTCCACTCGTCTCCTCCCCGAATACGCACCAGATTATACGCGCTCCTGAGGTCCAGTTTTGTGAAGAAACGCGCTCCGTGGAATGATTCCACCGCCGTAGCGATGAGAGGTAGCGGATAACTAAAACCCACTGTGATCGAATTGAGACCTCGATAATCAATGCACGGACGCAGACCTCCCTCCTTTTTCCTCACAAAAAAAAAACTCGAGGAGACGGGTGACATGGAGGGCCGAATGTACCCCTGTCTTAGAGCTTCCGTGACATATGTTTCCATAGCCAGCGTCTCCTCCTGTGACAGTGGGTACACATGACTCCGGGGAAGTGCAGCGTTCTCCAGGAGGTTTATCACGCAATCCCACCGTCGATGGGGTGGTAATTTGGTCGCCTTCTTCTTACTAAAAGCGATAGCCAAATCGGCATATTCTGGGGGAATGCGCACGGTGGAAACCTGGTCTGGACTCTCCACCGTCGTGGCACCGATGGAAACTCCTATACACCTCTCTGAACACTCGTCTGACCACCCCTTAAGAGCCCCCTGTTTCCAGGAAATAAGGGGATTGTGAATAGCCAGCCAGGGAACCCCCAACACCACCGGAAACCCAGGTGAATCAATAAGGTAGAAACTGATCCTCTCCCTATGATTCCCCTGCGTTACCATGTCCAGCGGAATCGTGGCCTCCCTGACCAGCCCTGACCCTAGCGGTCGGCTATCTAAGGAGTGCACGGGGACAGGTGGGTCTATCTGCACTAACGGAATACCCAATTTACGGGCGAGTCCACGATCCATAAAACTCACAGCTGCGCCTGAATCGACTAGCGCCTTATGCTGAAGAGAGGGGAAAAAAGCAGGGAAAAAAATTAACAAAAACATGTGACCAACAGGGAGCTCTGGGTGAGTTTGGTGCTTACTCACCTGGGGTGGCCGAGGAGCTTTCTGCCGACCATCTCGACTCCCAGAAGGACTCCTCCAACACCGGTCCGAAGTGTGTCCTCTCCGTCCACAATAGGAGCAGGAGGAGCCCCCTCTGATCCCCCTAGATGCAGCTCCTCCCAACTCCATCGGAGTGGGAGTGGGAGAGCTGGAAGGTGGAATTAACAGGACCCCTTCTGAACGCCCGCGGGCAGCTAGCAGGTTGTCCAATCGAATAGACATGTCTATTAGTTCATCCAGGGAGAGAGTTGTGTCCCTGCAAGCCAGCTCCCGGCGGACGTCCTCCCGGAGACTACACCGGTAATGGTCCATCAGGGCCCTGTCATTCCACCCAGCACCAGCAGCTAGGGTCCTAAACTCCAACGCGAAGTCCTGCGCGCTCCTCGTCTCCTGTCTGAGGTGGAACAGTCGCTCACCCGCCGCTTTACCCTCTGGTGGATGATCGAACACTGCTCGGAAACGGCGGGTGAACTCCAGGTAGTTGTCCCGAGCCGAGTCTGGACTGTTCCAGACTGCGTTAGCCCAATCCAGGGCCCTGCCCGTTAAACAGGAGACGAGGAGGCTCACACTCTCCTCACCCGAGGGAGCCGGACGCACGGTAGCCAGGTAGAGCTCCAGCTGGAGCAAAAATCCCCGGCACCCAGCAGCCGCTCCATCGTACTCCCTCGGGGGGGAGAGACGTAGTGCGCCGGACCCAGAGGACGACGTAGGTGGAGTAGGTGGTGTCGGCAGTGGGGGAGCTGGGGTAGACGTCGGGAGACCACTCCTCTCCCATCGTTCCATCCTCTCCATCATCTGGTCCATCGCGGTACCAATCCGATGGAGGACAGCTGTGTGGTGATGAACGCGCTCCTCCATAGTGGGGAGAGGAGTGGTCGCTGCTCCTGCTGACTCCATTTCAAAGGTGCGGGCTTCTGTTACGATCTACTAGGTGTGGTGGTTGGAATCAGGCGCAGAGAGCAGGGTTCAGTCGTTTCTTCACATTTATTCCCCAGCGCAACAAAAACAGTCACGCCAACACACAGGGCGTAAAATAAGTTGCCAGTCAAAAACAACAGGACTAAACAGTCCGGAGAATAAATACAGGAAAAAATCACACCATCAAAACACAGAGTAACAAAAACAAGCCCGCACAAATACCCAGCGGGCCTAGTGCCCCTAAATACCCTACAAACAAATCCTAATACAAAACAGGTGTACCCAATTAACCAATAACCCAAAACAAACGGAAAGGGAATCGATGGCAGCTAATAGGCCGGCGACGACGACCGCCGAGCACCGCCCGAACAGGAAGAGGCACCATCCTCGGCGAGGTTCGTGACAGTGGGTGTACCTCATCTATGGCTTGTGTGCAGTCAGAACAGATGTATTCTCAGCCATGTCCCTAGACTGGATCAAATATCTGTCAGAACAGATGTATTCTCATCCATGTCCCTAGACTGGATCAAATACCTGTCAGAGCAGATGTATTCTCATCCATGTCCCTAGACTGGATCAAATATCTGTCAGAGCAGATGTATTCTCATCAATGTCCCTAGACTGGATCAAATACAGTGCCTTGCGAAAGTATTCGGCCCCCTTGAACTTTGCGACCTTTTGCCACATTTCAGGCTTCAAACATAAAGATATAAAACTGTATTTTTTTGTGAAGAATCAACAACAAGTGGGACACAATCATGAAGTGGAACGACATTTATTGGATATTTCAAACTTTTTTAATAAATCAAAAACTGAAAAATTGGGCGTGCAAAATGATTTGTTTGGCCAACATGTTACTACTGAGATACCCCAGGACATGGGTGGGCCAACATGTTACTACTGAGATACCCCAGGACATGGGTGGGCCAACATGACACAGACACACAGAGGAATTGCAGACAAATTGCTGTTCTGTGCCCCACCAACATGGTACTCCGTTTTATCCTGACCTGTTTGTGCTCTTTCCAACTCAGTTGCTGTCGTTGTCAAGCCAAACATATGTTCCATAAGGAGTTGGCAAGACAGCAGCAACAGACTGGCACCCAGACTCTGCTTCTCTATATCACTTAGTCTGTCTGCGTCCTAAACTACACCCAATTCCAAACATAGTGCACTGCTTTTGACCAGGGCCCACAGGGGTCTATGTTATGCAGTACCGTACCATTTGAGCCTGTGTGTAACACAGACAGAATCACTAACAGCAGGACCCCGTCAGGAGACCAATTAGAAACAGAGTGGCTGTTAAACCTTAAACCTTAACACTGTAGCGTCAAGACTCTTAACTGTAGGAACTGATCTCAAAGTGACTGCATGAGCGCTGTTTCATTTAGTCCAACTGTCCTTTCCATTTTACTGTGCTATTCATCTTACAGGCTCCAAAGCCCCCAAAGTACAGGTGGTAATAATTGTTCCAGATTTAGCCAGCATGGCAGCCCAAGATCTCCAGTGGTTGTGTTTTGGACTGACACATGTGGGAAAGCAAAATGGTAGCCCCTCTTCGGAGTACAGCAGAATGGTAGTGTCCCCCTCAGAGTACAGCAGAATGGTAGTGTCCCTCTCAGAGTACAGCAAAATGGTAGTCCCCGCTCGGAGTACAGCAGAATGGCAGTGTTCCTCTCAGAGTACAGCAAAATGGTAGTGTCCCCCTGAGAGTACAGCAGAATGGTAGTGTCCCCCTCGGAGTACAGCAGAATGGTAGTGTCCCCTTCAGAGTACAGCAGAATGGTAGTGTCCCCCTCAGAGTACAGCAGAATGGTAGTGTTCCTCTCAGAGTACAGCAGAATGGTAGTGTCCCCCTCAGAGTACAGCAAAATGGTAGTCCCCCCTCAGAGTACAGCAAAATGGTAGTGTCCCCCTCAGAGTACAGCAGAATGGTAGTGTCCCCCTCAGAGTACAGCAGAATGGTAGTGTCCCCCTCAGAGTACAGCAAAATGGTAGTCCCGCCCAGAGTACAGCAGAATGGTAGTGTCCCCCTCAGAGTACAGCAAAATGGTAGTCCCCCCTCGGAGTACAGCAGAATGGTAGTGTCCCCCTCAGAGTACAGCAAAATGGTAGTCCCCCCTCAGAGTACAGCAGAATGGTAGTGTCCCCCTCAGAGTACAGCAAAATGGTAGTCCCCCCTCGGAGTACAGCAGAATGGTAGTGTCCCTCTCAGAGTACAGCAGAATGGTAGTGTCTCCCCCAGAGTACAGCAGAATGGTAGTGTCCCCCCCAGAGTACAGCAGAATGGTAGAATGGTACAGTATTGATATTATACCTTCTGTTGGTACATTTTTATTAAGCTGTGTGGGTTTTCACAATTATTTCCAGACACATATCTCTGCCAGTTAATTGATCCTGAACTCTGAGGGGGGCGCCAGATTTACATTATAATGTTGACTTTCGCAGCTGTAAATTAATGAAAGAGTTTTACAGGTCCCGCCTGGGCTGTGCATGAAAACCATTCAATTAAAATCTGAGGTGAAGGCACAAACAAAAGTCCTTGGAAGGCTAAGTGTTACCAAGCATGAAAGTTTGGAGTTTCCAACCACTTCTCTCCTCCCGTTTTTAACAGGAGACCTAGACAATAAAGAAGCAAACTTTTATACAAGTTTTTGTTGGTTTTGTTATCAGAAAACATCTGGTAAAATCCAAATCTCACATCCACTTAACCATTTTAAAAGCTTCCACAAAACGGTTTAAATGAAACAGTCTATTATGACACTAGGCGAGACCCAGATGCAGACACAGGAGGCAGATGGTTGGAGTTGAAGATGTTTAATAAATCCAAAGGGGTCCAAGAGAATGGTCGTGGACAGGCAAAAGGCCAGATCAGAGTCCAGGCAGACTCGAGGTCATAACCAGGTCAGAGTCCAGGCAGGCTCGAGGTCAGGGCAGGTGGGTACAAAGTCCAGACAGGCTCGAGGTCAGGGCAGGCACAATGGTCAGGCAGGCGGGTACAGAGTCCAGGCAGGCTCGAGGTCAGGGCAGGCACAATGGTCAGGCAGGCGGGTACAGAGTCCAGGCAGGCTCGAGGTCAGGGCAGGCACAATGGTCAGGCAGGCGGGTACAGAGTCCAGGCAGGCTCGAGGTCAGGGCAGGCACAATGGTCAGGCAGGCGGGTAGAGAGTCCAGGCAGGCTCGAGGTCAGGGCAGGCACAATGGTCAGGCAGGCGGGTACAAAGTCCAGGCAGGCTCGAGGTCAGGGCAGGCACAATGGTCAGGCAGGCAGGTACAGAGTCCAGGCAGGCTCGAGGTCAGGGCAGGCACAATGGTCAGGCAGGCGGGTACAGAGTCCAGGCAGGCTCGAGGTCAGGGCAGGCAGAATGGTCAGGCAGGCGGGTACAGAGACCAGGCAGGCTCGAGGTCAGGGCAGGCACAATGGTCAGGCAGGCAGGTACAGAGTCCAGGCAGGCTCGAGGTCAGGGCAGGCACAATGGTCAGGCAGGCGGGTACAGAGTCCAGGCAGGCTCGAGGTCAGGGCAGGCAGAATGGTCAGGCAGGCGGGTACAGAGACCAGGCAGGCTCGAGGTCAGGGCAGGCACAATGGTCAGGCAGGCGGGTACAAAGTCCAGGCAGGCTCGAGGTCAGGGCAGGCACAATGGTCAGGCAGGCAGGTACAGAGTCCAGGCAGGCTCGAGGTCAGGGCAGGCAGAATGGTCAGGCAGGCGGGTACAGAGTCCAGGCAGGCTCGAGGTCAGGGCAGGCAGAATGGTCAGGCAGGCGGGTACAGAGTCCAGGCAGGCTCGAGGTCAGGGCAGGCACAATGGTCAGGCAGGCTCGAGATCAGGGCAGGCACAATGGTCAGGCAGGCTCGAGGTCAGGGCAGGCACAATGGTCAGGCAGGCTCGAGGTCAGGGCAGGCACAATGGTCAGGCAGGCTCGAGGTCAGGGCAGGCACAATGGTCAGGAAGGCTCGAGGTCAGGGCAGGCACAATGGTCAGGCAGGCGGGTACAGAGTCCAGAACAGGCAAAGGTCAAAACTGGGAGGACTAGAAAAAGGAGAAAAGGCAAAGCAGGAAAACGGGAAAAACTGCTGGTTGACTTGGACATGCAAGACAAACTGGCCCAGAGAGACAGGAAACACAGGGATAAATACACTGGCTCAGAGAGACAGGAAACACAGGGATAAATACACTGGCTCAGAGAGACAGGAAACACAGGGATAAATACACTGGCTCAGAGAAACAGGAAACACAGGGATAAATACACTGGCTCAGAGAGACAGGAAACACAGGGATAAATACACTGGCACAGAGAAACAGGAAACACAGGGATAAATACACTGGCACAGAGAGACAGGAAACACAGGGATAAATACACTGGCACAGAGAGACAGGAAACACAGGGATAAATACACTGGCACAGAGAGACAGGAAACACAGGGATAAATACACTGGCACAGAGACAGGAAACACAGGGATAAATACACTAGCTCAGAGAAACAGGAAACACAGGGATAAATACACTGGCTCAGAGAAACAGGAAACACAGGGATAAATACACTGGCTCAGAGAAACAGGAAACACAGTGATAAATACACTGGCACAGAGAAACAGGAAACACAGGGATAAATACACTGGCACAGAGAGACAGGAAACACATGGATAAATACACTGGCTCAGAGAAACAGGAAACACAGGGATAAATACACTGGCACAGAGAGACAGGAAACACAGGGATAAATACACTGGCTCAGAGAAACAGGAAACACAGGGATAAATACACTGGCTCAGAGAAACAGGAAACACAGGGATAAATACACTAGCTCAGAGAAACAGGAAACACAGGGATAAATACACTGGCTCAGAGAAACAGGAAACACAGGGATAAATACACTGGCTCAGAGAAACAGGAAACACAGGGATAAATACACTGGCTCAGAGAGACAGGAAACACAGGGATAAATACACTGGCTCAGAGAGACAGGAAACACAGGGATAAATACACTGGCTCAGAGAAACAGGAAACACAGGGATAAATACACTGGCTCAGAGAAACAGGAAACACAGGGATAAATACACTGGCTCAGAGAAACAGGAAACACAGGGATAAATACACTGGCACAGAGAGACAGGAAACACAGGGATAAATACACTGGCTCAGAGAAACAGGAAACAGGGATAAATACACTGGCACAGAGAGACAGGAAACACAGGGATAAATACACTGGCTCAGAGAGACAGGAAACACAGGGATAAATACACTGGCTCAGAGTGACAGGAAACACAGGGATAAATACACTGGCACAGAGAGACAGGAAACACAGGGATAAATACACTGGCACAGAGACAGGAAACACAGGGATAAATACACTGGAACAGAGAAACAGGAAACACAGGGATAAATACACTGGCACAGAGAGACAGGAAACACAGGGATAAATACACTGGCACAGAGAGACAGGAAACACAGGGATAAATACACTGGCACAGAGAGACAGGAAACACAGGGATAAATACACTGGCACAGAGAGACAGGAAACACAGGGATAAATACACTGGCACAGAGAGACTGGAAACACAGGGATAAATACACTGGCTCAGAGAGACAGGAAACACAGGGATAAATACCCTGGCACAGAGAGACAGGAAACACAGGGATAAATACACTGGCACAGAGAGACAGGAAACACAGGGATAAATACACTGGCTCAGAGAAACAGGAAACAGGGATAAATACACTGGCACAGAGAGACAGGAAACACAGGGATAAATACACTGGCACAGAGAGACAGGAAACACAGTGATAAATACACTGGCACAGAGAGACAGGAAACACAGGGATAAATACACTGGCACAGAGAGACAGGAAACACAGGGATAAATACACTGGCACAGAGAGACAGGAAACACAGGGATAAATACACTGGCTCAGAGAAACAGGAAACACAGTGATAAATACACTGGCTCAGAGAAACAGGAAACACAGTGATAAATACACTGGCACAGAGAGACAGGAAACACAGGGATAAATACACTGGCACAGAGAGACAGGAAACACAGTGATAAATACACTGGCACAGAGAAACAGGAAACACAGGGATAAATACACTGGCACAGAGAGACAGGAAACACAGGGATAAATACACTGGCACAGAGAGACAGGAAACACAGTGATAAATACACTGGCTCAGAGAAACAGGAAACACAGGGATAAATACACTGGCACAGAGAGACAGGAAACACAGGGATAAATACACTGGCACAGAGAGACAGGAAACACAGGGATAAATACACTGGCTCAGAGAAACAGGAAACACAGGGATAAATACACTGGCACAGAGAGACAGGAAACACAGGGATAAATACACTGGCACAGAGAGACAGGAAACACAGGGATAAATACACTGGCACAGAGAGACAGGAAACACAGTGATAAATACACTGGCACAGAGAAACAGGAAACACAGGGATAAATACACTGGCACAGAGAGACAGGAAACACAGGGATAAATACACTGGCACAGAGAGACAGGAAACACAGTGATAAATACACTGGCTCAGAGAAACAGGAAACACAGGGATAAATACACTGGCACAGAGAGACAGGAAACACAGGGATAAATACACTGGCACAGAGAGACAGGAAACACAGGGATAAATACACTGGCTCAGAGAAACAGGAAACACAGGGATAAATACACTGGCACAGAGAGACAGGAAACACAGGGATAAATACACTGGCACAGAGAGACAGGAAACACAGGGATAAATACACTGGCACAGAGAAACAGGAAACACAGGGATAAATACACTGGCACAGAGAAACAGGAAACACAGGGATAAATACCCTGGGGAAAACAAGCGACACCTGGAGGGGGTGGAGACAATAAGTCAGGTTAGAACACAGACAGTAAAACTATTCACGATTGTTTCTGCAGTTTCTCTCTCAGATCGCACAACGGCTAACAATACTAATTATGACCTCATGTAGAAGTAGAAAAATAATATAAATGACTTGAGCATCTGTTTTATTTTTCGTGATTACAATCTTGTCTCATTGCTGCAACTCCCCAACGGGCTCGGGAGAGGCGAAGGTCGAGTCATGCGTCCCCCGAAACATGACCCGCCAAACCACGCTTCATAACACCCACTGCTTAACCCGGAAGCCAGCCTCACCAATGTGTCGGAGGAAACACCGTTCAACTGACGACCAAAGTCAGCCTGCAGGAGCCCGGCCCGCCACAAGGAGTCGCTAGAGCGCGATTAGCCAAGTAAACCCTCCCTAAGCCGGACGACGCCGGGCCAATTGTGCGCCACCCTATGGGACTCCCGGTCACGGCCGGTAATGATCGAACCCCAGGCTGTAGTGACGCCACAACACTGCGATGCAGTGCCTTAGACCTCTGCGCCACTCGGGAGGCCGAGTTGCATGTGTTGTAGGAATCAAACTACATGATGTTTATGACTAACATCTGTTATAGGAATCAAACAACATGATGTACATGACTAACACAGTGTTATCATATGGGAGTATAGACTTCAGACACATAATACAGGTATATTGTGCTTCATGTTGGATTTTCCACACTACACCAAACATGGACACCCAGAAAGACACTTGATATCTCTGTCCCACCATGTTTGTCACGTTTGTGCATGTGTGTTTGTGTGAGTAAGAGATAGACAGAGAGAGAGAGAGAGAGAGAGAGAGAGGGAGAAAAAAGAGAGACATAGAGACAGAGAGAGACAGAAAGAGAGACAGAGAGACAGAGACAGAAAAAACAGAGACAGAAAACAGACAGAAACAGAGAGAGACAGAAAACAGAGAGATGGCACCCACACACTTCAGCTGTGGTTCCTCTCTCCCTCTCTTTCTCTCTCCCTCTCTCTCTCTCTCTTTCTCTTCCTCTCTCCCTCTTTGGGCTTCTCTCCACTGCTTTCCCTCCCTCAGCTTTTCCAGTCAAACCAGAGACAACCCAACAACTCCTACTATCACAGTCTATTCCATCATATGATCTCATCTGTCTGTGTTCCCGTCTGTCACTCTCTGATTACTTCCCCATAGTGCTAATTCATCTGGGATATCCCTCCAACACTAGGCCAGACTCCCTGCTCTCCCCTGGCCAGACTCCCTGCTCTCCCCTGGCCAGACTCCCTGCTCTCCCCTGGCCAGACCCCCTGCTCTCCCCTGACCAGACTCCCTGCTCTCCCCTGGCCAGATCCCCTGCTCTCCCCTGGACAGACCCCTTGCTCTCCCCTGACCAGACTCCCTGCTCTCCTCTGGCCAGACCCCCTGCTCTCCCCTGGATAGACCCCCTGCTCTCCCCTGACCAGACTCCCTGCTCTCCCCTGGATAGACCCCCTGCTCTCCCCTGACCAGACTCCCTGCTCTCCCCTGACCAGACTCCCTGCTCTCCCCTGGACAGATCCCCTGCTCTTCCCTGGCCAGACTCCTCTGCCCTTCCCTGGCTGGATGCTGCAGCCTGTCTTTGATAGGTCTGCTTGGTGAATGGAGGAAACAGAGCTGCAGGTTCTGAGGTATCAACTATCCAGAGTCTCTGCTGTCTCCAGATCCTGGATGTGGGAGGCTTCTCTACTACCAGACCACTGTGATGCTCCGTTATGCTTCTTCAGTCTAACACCTGATGCATGACATCAGTACAGAACAGTAGGCACGACTCCATCTTCTGTTGTCGTTACTGACATAATCTACATTCATATCCCTGCAGGCCCTGTATCCACAAATCGCTCCCTCTGACTTTCAATAAGCTAGAGCATGTTTGACCTTTAAACTCTCTGTCTGTTCCACAGGCTCACATACCCATGTACAAACACATACGCATCACCAAAAGTTACATCCAGAATGTGTTACATAACATTGCAATTTCAGACTTTGGTGTCTGTCCGGAGAAGTCTAGTTTCACACAGCTGGCTGGGGTCAAAGGTCAATAGAACAGCCCATAGGTGACAGCAGTGGGTTGTCTCATGCTCCATTTGCTCCATTACTTCCACCTTGCTGACTGTGCAGCTCCTCTCCACCGTCCCCCTTCAATGTCTCCTTAGAGACACTGAATCCCCTGTATGTCCATTCAAGCTGCATGTTGTCTGCACAAGTAATCAGTAGTAGACTAGGCCCATTAAACACTCCAGCAGCAGTTCATATGGCAGCAGCCTCACTGACTGTGTTAACAGTGAGCCCCAGTGACATTCATAACGTATTTTACTGAGAAGAGCTTTTAAGATTCAAAAGCATGGTATCTTGAGGTTTAAGAGCCGACGGGGGGGTTAGGCTGAGACACTGGGCGATCCCAAATGGCACCCTATTTCCTACATAGTGCACTACTTTTGACCAGAGCCCTATGGGAGAGTCTATTTGCTGTGTGCCCTGGTCAAAAGTAGTGCACTACATAGGGAATAGGGGGCCATTTGGGACGCACCCGCTGAAGTCTGATTGGACAGTGGGGGTCTGTGATTCAGAACAGAGCAGACAGAGCTTTGCCCTGTGTGGGGGTCTGTGATTCAGAACAGAGCAGACAGAGCTTTGCCCCTGTGTGGGGGTCTGTGATTCAGAACAGAGCAGACAGAGATTTGCCCCTGTGTGGGGGTCTGTGATTCAGAACAGAGCAGACAGAGATTTGCCCCTGTGTGGGGGTCTGTGATTCAGAACAGAGCAGGCAGAGCTTTGCCCCTGTGTGGGGGTCTGTGATTCAGAACAGAGCAGACAGAGATTTGCCCCTGTGTGGGGGTCTGTGATTCAGAACAGAGCAGACAGAGCTTTGCCCCTGTGTGGGGGTCTGTGATTCAGAACAGAGCAGGCAGAGCTTTGCCCCTGTGTGGGGGTCCTGGGTATTTACAACTGGAGCTGGCCTGAGCTGAACTGGGAACCATGATGGGTTCTCTGGGATCGTATCCTAACCTAGCAGAGAATAACTACAACCAAGCTCTGTCCACAACACAACACCTGCATTCAGCTGGGAAGGAAATACCTTCACACACACTGACACACAGTTGTTTTTCTCAGCAGACTGTGTCTCTGTAAAGTCTCAGCAGACCATGTCTCTGTAAAGTCTCAGCAAACCGTGTCACTGTAAAGTCTCAGCAGACCATGTCTCTGTAAAGTCTCAGCAAAACGTGTCACTGTAAAGTCTCAGCAGACCATGTCTCTGTAAAGTCTCAGCAGACCATGTCTCTGTAAAGTCTCAGCAGACCGTGTCTCTGTAAAGTCTCAGCAGACCATGTCACTGTAAAGTCTCAGCAGACCGTGTCACTGTAAAGTCTCAGCAGACCATGTCACTGTAAAGTCTCAGCAGACCATGTCTCTGTAAAGTCTCAGCAGACCATGTCTCTGTAAAGTCTCAGCAGACCATGTCTCTGTAAAGTCTCAGCAGACCATGTCTCTGTAAAGTCTCAGCAGACCGTGTCTCTGTAAAGTCTCAGCAGACCATGTCTCTGTAAAGTCTCAGCAGACCATGTCTCTGTAAAGTCTCAGCAGACCGTGTCTCTGTAAAGTCTCAGCAGACCATGTCTCTGTAAAGTCTCAGCAGACCATGTCACTGTAAAGTCTCAGCAAACCATGTCACTGTAAAGTCTCAGCAGACTGTGTCTCTGTAAAGTCTCAGCAGACCATGTCACTGTAAAGTCTCAGCAGACCGTGTCTCTGTAAAGTCTCAGCAGACCATGTCTCTGTAAAGTCTCAGCAGACCATGTCTCTGTAAAGTCTCAGCAGACCATGTCTCTGTAAAGTCTCAGCAGACCATGTCACTGTAAAGTCTCAGCAGACCATGTCACTGTAAAGTCTGAGCAGACTGTGTCACTGTAAAGTCTCAGCAGACCATGTCACTGTAAAGTCTCAGCAGACCGTGTCTCTGTAAAGTCTCAGCAGACCATGTCTCTGTAAAGTCTCAGCAGACCATGTCTCTGTAAAGTCTCAGCAGACCATGTCTCTGTAAAGTCTCAGCAGACCATGTCACTGTAAAGTCTCAGCAGACTGTGTCACTGTAAAGTCTCAGCAGACCGTGTCTCTGTAAAGTCTCAGCAGACCATGTCACTGTAAAGTCTCAGCAGACTGTGTCTCTGTAAATTCTCAGCAGACCATGTCTCTGTAAAGTCTCAGCAGACCATGTCACTGTAAAGTCTCATCAGACCATGTCTCTGTAAAGTCTCAGCAGACCGTGTCTCTTTTAAGTCTCAGCAGACCGTGTCTCTGTAAAGTCTCAGCAGACTGTGTCTCTGTAAAGTCTCAGCAGACCGTGTCTCTGTAAAGTCTCAGCAGACCATGTCACTGTAAAGTCTCAGCAGACCATGTCACTGTAAAGTCTCAGCAGACCGTGTCTCTGTAAAGTCTCAGCAGACCGTGTCTCTGTAAAGTCTCAGTTGCCATAGTTTGAGTTCTGGGCTGGGCTATTCCGCAACATGTCCTTCCAAGATCTGTGTGTTCAGAAGCTGTAATTTTGGTTTTGGAATAATCACAGGGTATCTCAGAAAAAAGCTCCTATATATATATAAACAGTGTGTTCCGGTGTGTTTCTGACCAAAGTGGGAGGAAAACATGGTGAAATATGTTGTGAATGCTCACATTAAAACAGAATTAAACTATTCAAGATGCCGTTATTATCCATGAAGGAAACAACACTAACTGCTTTTCAGACATTCATACGACTAACGTCTCACTGGTTGAAAATAAAACAAAAACAGGCCACTTTGTCTTATTATTATTATTTTAAAAGTATTTTTACCATCTACAGTCTCAATATTATTGGTCTTTTAAACCCATGAGTGTACCCCTCCACATCATATTTAATCACAGTCTACATTTGTAGAGTGACAGTGTGATTAGCACCAAAATACACATAGTAACTACATCATTAACATCAGAGCCATGACATACACTGTATATACAGCAGTATGTGGACAAATGAGTGGATTTTGCTGTTTCAACCACAGGTGTATAAAATCCAGCACACAGACATGCAATCTGCATAGACAAACATTGGCAGTAGAATGGCCTTACTGAAGAGCTCAGTGACTTTCAACCTGGCACAGTCATAGGATGCCACCCTTCCAACAAGTCAGTTCGTAAAATTTCTGCCCTGCTAGAGCTGCCCCGTTAACTGTTAGTGCTGTTATTGTGAAGTGGAAACGTCTAGGAGCAACAATGGTTCAGCCGCGAAGTGGTAGGCCACACAAGCGTAGTGCTTAAAATTAGTCTGTACTCGGTTGCAGCACTCAGTACCAAGTTCCAAACTGCCTCTGGAAGCAACGTCAGCACTAGAACTGTTTGTCGGGAGCTTCATGAAATGGGTTTTCATCGCTGAGCATCTGGCAGTTCGACAGACAAATCTGCGTTTGGTGGATGCCAGGAGAATGCTACCTGCCCCAATGCATAGTGCCAACTGTAAAGTTTGGTGGAGGAGGAATTGGGCTAGGCCTCTTAGTTCCAGTGAAGTGAAATCTTAACTCTACAGCATACAATGACATTCTAGACAGTTCTGTGCTTCCAACATTGTGGCAACAGTTTGGGGAAGGATCTTTCCTGTTTCAGCATGACAATGCCCCTGTGCACAAAGCGAGGTTAATACATATTTTTTTTGTTGAGATCGGTGTGAAAGAATTTGACTGACCTGCACAGAGCCCTGACCTCAACCCCATCGAACACCTTTGGGATAATTTGGTACGCCGACTTGCGAACCAGGCCTAATCGCCTAACATCAGTGCCCGAACTCACTAATGCTTTTGTGGCTGAATGGAAGCAAGTCCCTGCAGCAATGTTCCAACATCTAGTGGAAAGCCTTCCCAGAAGAGTGGGGGCTGTTATAGCAGCAAAAGGGGGGAACAACTCAATATTAATGCCCTTGATTTTGGAATGAGGTTTGACGAGCAGGTGTCCACATACTTTTGGTCAGAAATGTCCAAATAGAACTTCTCATAGGAATATAAAGTGACATTACTCTTCGAGGTTTGGTACACTCATCTATTAGATGTGAAGCGTGGCTCTTCTATAGGTTTAGCAGTTGTGTGTGTAGCTAGAGAGGAAATGGCAAATGTCTTGGAAGCTCCACACCCACGGGGAGCGTCCTGGAGGAAGTGGCTGCTTTGGCATGACTGTGGCTGGGATGAAACCAGAGGTAACACTGGGGCCCCCGGAGGAGGAATGCTTTCTCATATATCCATGTAAACGTCAGCCTTTTTTTCCTGTTTCGTCATCCTCTCTGTAGGGATAGAGCCTCTCTGTAGGGATAGAGCCTCTCTGTAGGGATAGGGCCTCTCTGTAGGGATAGAGCCTCTCTGTAGGGATAGAGCCTCTCTGTATGGATAGAGCATCTCTGTAGGGATAGAACCTCTCTGTAGGGATAGAGCCTCTCTGTAGGGATAGAGCCTCTCTGTAGGGATAGAGCCTCTCTGTAGGGATAGAGCCTCTCTGTAGGGATAGAGCCTCTCTGTAGGGATAGAACCTCTCTGTAGGGATAGAGCCTCTCTGTAGGGATAGAGCCTCTCTGTAGGGATATAACCTCTGTAGGGATAGAGCCTCTCTGTAGGGATAGAGCCTCTCTGTAGGGATAGAGCCTCTCTGTAGGGATAGAGCCTCTCTGTAGGGATAGATCCTCTCTGCAGGGATAGAGCCTCTCTGTAGGGATAGAGCCTCTCTGTAGAGATAGAGCCTCTCTGTAGGGATAGAGCCTCTCTGTAGGGATAGAGCCTCTCTGTAGGGATAGAGCCTCTCTGTAGGGATCCAGACTCTGGTTCCTGGGCTTCTGGCAAACAGACTGTGGTAATTGCTTCCATCCGTCTTCAGCAGACATGGTATCCAGCAATGGGACAATTATTCTACACGGATCACCCCACTGAAAGGTTTTCCTTCTATCTGTAGTGATCTTTCTTTCTTTCTCTCTCGCTCTCTAGTGTTCTCTCTCTCTCTCTCTCTCTCTCTCTCTCTCTCTCTCTCTCTCTCTCTCTCTCTTTCTTTCTTTCTTTCTTTGTTTCTCTCTCTCTCGCTCTCTCTCTCACTAGTGTTCTCTCTGTTTGTTTGTTTGTTTCTCTCTAGCTCTCTCTCTCTCTCTAGTGTTCTCTCTCTCTCTCTCTCTCTCCTCTCTCCTTTGCCCCCTGTCCATCAAATATCCCCCTGTGGTCTATCTGTCAACTCCATTCACACACCTCTCAGTCTTCTACCATTAACTGTGTCAGTGCTGAAAGTTGTTATTGCCTGACTGACTCAACATGGTGGACATTCCATCCACCTAACAAAACACTCTTCCTCCAGCCTTATTCTCACTGAATGGACAGGACAGTTTAGCTACAGATGTTTCAGAAGAGATTTCCCCACTCCAGAGGGTTGAGTGTTGCCAGAAATGTGATGTCTGTTTAGTTTGTTAGATTGTTTGTTTCGATGTCGTTCCGTTCTCAGTAGTTCTTTTGTTACTTCACTAGGCCCCCTAATGCTTGAACAGAAGTCCATGAAATCAATACGGGAACCAACCAAGGCGTCAGATAACAGTAAAGCCCCTGTTATGTGGAGCTGGGAACAGGAACGCTGGAATAGCTTTAGGCTTAATACTGCTGGACATTCATAGGGTGTTCCTGGATGTGTTGCTCATTACAGGTCACAGGGGTTCACATACCTGGGTTCAGTTGTGTTGCTCATTACAGGTCACAGGGGTTCACATACCTGGGTTTAGTTGTGTTGCTCATTACAGGTCACAGGGGTTCACATACCTGGGTTCAGTTGTGTTGCTCATTACAGGTCACAGGGGTTCACATACCTGGGTTCAGTTGTGTTGCTTATTACAGGTCACAGGGGTTCACATACCTGGGTTCAGTTGTGTTGCTCATTACAGGTCACAGGGGTTCACATACCTGGGTTCAGTTGTGTTGCTCATTACAGGTCACAGGGGTTCACATACCTGGGTTCAGTTGTGTTGCTCATTACAGGTCACAGGGGTTCACATACCTGGGTTCAGTTGTGTTGCTCATTACAGGTCACAGGGGTTCACATACCTGGGTTCAGTTGTGTTGCTCATTACAGGTCACAGGGGTTCACATACCTGGGTTCAGTTGTGTGCTTTTCAACGCATCTGAAAACCATCCATTTAAACCATTTCTGTTTCAGTTGGTGCCTCACAAAACTTTATTTAAACCATATCTGTTTCAGTTGGTGCCTCACAAAACTCTATTTAAACCATTTCTGTTTCAGTTGGTGTCTCACAAAACTCCATTTAAACCATATCTGTTTCAGTTGGTGCCTCACAAAACTCCATTTAAACCATATCTGTTTCAGTTGGTGCCTCACAAAACTCCATTTAAACCATATCTGTTTCAGTTGGTGCCTCACAAAACTCCATTTAAACCATTTCTGTTTCAGTCGGTGCCTCACAAAACTCCATTTAAACCATATCTGTTTCAGTTGGTGTCTCACAAAACTCCATTTAAACCATATCTGTTTCAGTTGGTGCCTCACAAAACTCCATTTAAACCATATCTGTTTCAGTTGGTGCCTCACAAAACTCCATTTAAACCATATCTGTTTCAGTTGGTGCCTCACAAAACTCCATTTAAACCATATCTGTTTCAGTTGGTGCCTCACAAAACTCCATTTAAACCATTTCTGTTTCAGTTGGTGCCTCACAAAACTCCATTTAAACCATATGTGTTTCAGTTGGTGCCTCACAAAACTCCATTTAAACCATATCTGTTTCAGTTGGTGCCTCACAAAACTCCATTTAAACCATATCTGTTTCAGTTGGTGCCTCACAAAACTCCATTTAAACCATTTCTGTTTCAGTTGGTGCCTCACAAAACTCCATTTAAACCATATCTGTTTCAGTTGGTGCCTCACAAAACTCCATTTAAACCATATCTGTTTCAGTTGGTGCCTCACAAAACTCCATTTAAACCATTTCTGTTTCAGTCGGTGCCTCACAAAACTCCATTTAAACCATATCTGTTTCAGTTGGTGTCTCACAAAACTCCATTTAAACCATATCTGTTTCAGTTGGTGCCTCACAAAACTCCATTTAAACCATATCTGTTTCAGTTGGTGCCTCACAAAACTCCATTTAAACCATATCTGTTTCAGTTGGTGCCTCACAAAACTCCATTTAAACCATATCTGTTTCAGTTGGTGCCTCACAAAACTCCATTTAAACCATTTCTGTTTCAGTTGGTGCCTCACAAAACTCCATTTAAACCATATGTGTTTCAGTTGGTGCCTCACAAAACTCCATTTAAACCATATCTGTTTCAGTTGGTGCCTCACAAAACTCCATTTAAACCATATCTGTTTCAGTTGGTGCCTCACAAAACTCCATTTAAACCATTTCTGTTTCAGTTGGTGCCTCACAAAACTCAATTTAAACCATATCTGTTTCAGTTGGTTGCCTGTCATGGTCATGGTGCTTTTGATTGCTGTTATAATAATAACAACACTGAAAGCAGTAGTAATGGTAGTAGTTGTAGTTAGTAGTACTTTATTCATCCCACCAAGGGACATTGCAGTATACATTGGTAAGGCTGAAAGCAGTTAGTACCAGTAGCTCTCTCCTGGTACTAACTGTCATACCTGCTGCAGAATCAAAGGCTCTCTCCTGGTACTAACTGTCATACCTGCTGCAGAATCAAAGGCTCTCTCCTGGTACTAACTGTCATACCTGCTGCAGAATCAAAGGCTCTCTCCTGGTACTAACTGTCATACCTGTTGCAGAATCAAAGGCTCTCTCCTGGTACTAACTGTCATACCTGCTGCAGAATCAAAGGATCTCTCCTGGTACTAACTGTCATACCTGCTGCAGAATCAAAGGCTCTCTCCTGGTACTAACTGTCATACCTGCTGCAGAATCAAAGGCTCTCTCCTGGTACTAACTGTCATACCTGTTGCAGAATCAAAGGCTCTCTCCTGGTACTAACTGTCATACCTGCTGCAGAATCAAAGGCTCTCTCCTGGTACTAACTGTCATACCTGCTGCAGAATCAAAGGCTCTCTCCTGGTACTAACTGTCATACCTGCTGCAGAATCAAAGGCTCTCTCCTGGTACTAACTGTCATACCTGTTGCAGAATCAAAGGCTCTCTCCTGGTACTAACTGTCATACCTGCTGCAGAATCAAAGGATCTCTCCTGGTACTAACTGTCATACCTGCTGCAGAATCAAAGGCTCTCTCCTGGTACTAACTGTCATACCTGCTGCAGAATCAAAGGCTCTCTCCTGGTACTAACTGTCATACCTGTTGCAGAATCAAAGGCTCTCTCCTGGTACTAACTGTCATACCTGCTGCAGAATCAAAGGCTCTCTCCTGGTACTAACTGTCATACCTGCTGCAGAATCAAAGGCTCTCTCCTGGTACTAACTGTCATACCTGCTGCAGAATCAAAGGCTCTCTCCTGGTACTAACTGTCATACCTGCTGCAGAATCAAAGGCTCTCTCCTGGTACTAACTGTCATACCTGCTGCAGAATCAAAGGCTCTCTCCTGGTACTAACTGTCATACCTGCTGCAGAATCAAAGGCTCTCTCCTGGTACTAACTGTCATACCTGCTGCAGAATCAAAGGCTCTCTCCTGGTACTAACTGTCATACCTGTTGCAGAATCAAAGGCTCTCTCCTGGTACTAACTGTCATACCTGCTGCAGAATCAAAGGATCTCTCCTGGTACTAACTGTCATACCTGCTGCAGAATCAAAGGCTCTCTCCTGGTACTAACTGTCATACCTGCTGCAGAATCAAAGGCTCTCTCCTGGTACTAACTGTCATACCTGCTGCAGAATCAAAGGCTCTCTCCTGGTACTAACTGTCATACCTGCTGCAGAATCAAAGGCTCTCTCCTGGTACTAACTGTCATACCTGCTGGAGAATCAAAGGATCTTTCCTGGTACTAACTGTCATACCTGCTGCAGAATCAAAGGATCTCTCCTGGTACTAACTGTCATACCTGCTTCAGAATCAAAGGATCTCTCCTGGTACTAACTGTCATACCTGCTGCAGAATCAAAGGATCTCTCCTGGTACTAACTGTCATACCTGCTGCAGAATCAAAGGCTCTCTCCTGGTACTAACTGTCATACCTGCTGCAGAATCAAAGGCTCTCTCCTGGTACTAACTGTCATACCTGCTGCAGAATCAAAGGCTCTCTCCTGGTACTAACTGTCATACCTGCTGCAGAATCAAAGGCTCTCTCTTGGTACTAACTGTCATACCTGCTGCAGAATCAAAGGCTCTCTCCTGGTACTAACTGTCATACCTGCTGCAGAATCAAAGGCTCTCTCCTGGTACTAACTGTCATACCTGCTGCAGAATCAAAGGATCTCTCCTGGTACTAACTGTCATACCTGCTGCAGAATCAAAGGATCTCTCCTGGTACTAACTGTCATACCTGCTGCAGAATCAAAGGCTCTCTCCTGGTACTAACTGCCAAGCTATGTGCATTCTCCAAACTCACATTTCGTCCAGATGCTGCCGAGTTCTTTGTCGAGAGTAGAAGTATTATGCCATAAAAGCAGGATAGTTTGGCAGGCCATACACATTTCAGCACAATTTCCGTATTTGGATAAATGAGTCTGTACTTTTTTAGCAACAAGAGGCCCTGTGATGTTAGGTCATAGCAGGTCTAGGAGTTACAGTATCCAGGCAGAAATACTGTGGCTGTTGTCAATGATGCTTCACTTGACTCATAATAATGGAGCTGCTTCGTTCTCTCTTCTTCTGATGCTCCGAAGTGGATAAGTGAATGTAGGTCTACTACCCCCTCTAGTGGTAGCCAGAGAGTTACAACGTTTTTCGGTGTCTTTTACCAAAGTGTACGCATGTCCGTATTCTCCTTACTGACACACAGGAATGGTACTTTTCCAAAGGCCCAACTTGAAGAGGCCGTAGTGCAACACTTAGTTCAAACTGAACCTCAACCCCTTTCCAAAGGCCCAACTTGAAGAGGCCGTAGTGCAACACTTAGTTCAAACTGAACCTCAACCCCTTTCCAAAGGCCTAACTTGAAGAGGCCGTAGTGCAACACTTAGTTCAAACTGAACCTCAACCCTTGTCCTCGACGAATAACCACAATCATCTTTTACAATCTATTTTATTGTTGATTTTATTTGATCTTTGAGAAACAATACAAAAGATACAAAATACATCATACAAACATCAACGACATCACACCTTCCCAGACCCACTAGCTTCCCTTATCACTTTCTGCCACATGGCCTCAAATTAAAATCTAATTGAATGTCTATAACAATAGTATAACGTTAGTGTGACCATTGACTGTCACATATTAGGCAACATTGTACATAAATCATCACAAATTAAAATGTCTCTCGAGACGTCAGTAGAACGTCACTGATGTGCAATTTTTTTCTAATACAACACCATAGCTTGCTCTGTGTGAGTAGGTTGCTGGGAGTCACACTACAGGCTCTGTTCAGGCTCTGTCCAGGCTCTGTTCAGGCACTGTTCAGGCTCTGTTCAGGCACTGTAGGCTTTCAGCAACAACATGGATGGCAGCAGGTGGAACAGTACTGTAGTGTTTCATCCCCCGCTCCACCGCTCCAGTCCACCCCCCCCCCCCCCGGGACACTCACAAGGTCACAGTGTCATAGATCCACTCCCCCCCGGGACACTCACAAGGTCACAGTGTCATAGATCCACTCCCCCCCGGGACACTCACAAGGTCACAGTGTCATAGATCCACTCCCCCCCGGGACACTCACAAGGTGACAGTGTCATAGATCCACTCCCCCAGTCCACCCCCCCCAGGACACTCACAAGGTCACAGTGTCATAGATCCACTGCTCCAGTCCACCCCCCCTGTATTGTTGTTGTCAATATTCAGACAAAATATTTGAATTGTTCTGCAACAGATGGTTAAACAATTCTAATATTTGCTATGTTAGACCTGGGGGTGATGTTAGTTTTATAAATGTTGTTTTATGTCTTAAATCCAGAAAACTAAACAAAAAGAAGTTTGGAGATTTGTATTTGAATAATCTAATGTTAGAGTGAAACAATCCAAGGCCGTTTTAAACACGTAATAATTGTAAATGAAAATCCCTTTTATGGTGTCTGACGGAGTTGACAGAAATCCAGTTAGTTGCATTTGATGATTTATTAAAAATGTCATTAGGAAGTTATTCATTTACATGGTGTGATAGCTGATACTTTGGTCGATCAAAATATATATTTCACATTTTGTTAATATTAAGACCAACATTCGTGTGAAAAAGTTGAGATTGTCCCGTCTTTCAAGAATCCCTGAGAACTAAAACAGCAACATGTTCTCTCAACAGAATATGGAAAAGAGCCAGAGATCAGCTATAAACATGCTACTTAGCATTTTTTTTATTAAATTGCTCGTACCTTGTGGGGGGGGGGGGTCGGGGGTTTGAGAAACTGCACTACACCACTACATAGGTCATAGGTCAATAGTACTTAAAGTCACACACACAAAAGGAGTGTGTGTTCTGCCTGTAACGGTCTCAGCTTCCCCTATTCCAGGGTTCCCCAGGTGGCGGCCCGCGGGTGCTTTTTATACATTATACAGTGCCTTGCGAAAGTATTCGGACCCCTTGAACTTTGCGACCTTTTGCCACATTTCAGGCTTCAAACATAAAGATATAAAACTGTATTTTTTTGTGAAGAATCAACAACAAGTGGGACACAATCATGAAGTGGAACGACATTTATTGGATATTTAAAACTTTTTTAACAAATCAAAAACGGAAAAATTGGGCGTGGAAAATTATTCAGCCCCTTTACTTTCAGTGCAGCAAACTCTCTCCAGAAGTTCAGTGAGGATCTCTGAATGATCCAATGTTGACCTAAATGACTAATGATGATAAATACAATCCACCTGTGTGTAATCAAGTCTCCGTATAAATGCACCTGCACTGTGATAGTCTCAGAGGTCCGTCAAAAGCGCAGAGAGCATCATGAAGAACAAGGAACACACCAGGCAGGTCCGAGATACTGTTGTGAAGAAGTTTAAAGCCGGATTTGGATACAAAAAGATTTCCCAAGCTTTAAACATCCCAAGGAGCACTGTGCAAGTGATAATATTGAAATGGAAGGAGTATCAGACCACTGCAAATCTACCAAGACCTGGCCGTCCCTCTAAACCTTCAGCTCATACAAGGAGAAGACTGATCAGAGATGCAGCCAAGAGGCCCATGATCACTCTGGATGAACTGCAGAGATCTACAGCTGAGGTGGGAGACTCTGTCCATAGGACAACAATCAGTCGTATATTACACAAATCTGGCCTTTATGGAAGAGTGGCAAGAAGAAAGCCATTTCTTAAAGATATCCATAAAAAGTGTCGTTTAAAGTTTGCCACAAGCCACCTGGGAGACACACCAAACATGTGGAAGAAGGTGCTCTGGTCAGATGAAACCAAAATTGAACTTTTTGGCAACAATGCAAAACGTTATGTTTGGCGTAAAAGCAACACAGCTCATCACATTGAACACACCATCCCCACTGTCAAACATGGTGGTGGCAGCATCATGGTTTGGGCCTGCTTTTCTTCAGCAGGGACAGGGAAGATGGTTAAAATTGATGGGAAGATGGATGGAGCCAAATACAGGACCATTCTGGAAGAAAACCTGATGGAGTCTGCAAAAGACCTGAGACTGGGACGGAGATTTGTCTTCCAACAAGACAATGATCCAAAACATAAAGCAAAATCTACAATGGAATGGTTCAAAAATAAACATATCCAGGTGTTAGAATGGCCAAGTCAAAGTCCAGACCTGAATCCAATCGAGAATCTGTGGAAAGAACTGAAAACTGCTGTTCACAAATGCTCTCCATCCAACCTCACTGAGCTCGAGCTGTTTTGCAAGGAGGAATGGGAAAAAATGTCAAGTCTCTCGATGTGCAAAACTGATAGAGACATACCCCAAGCGACTTACAGCTGTAATCGCAGCAAAAGGTGGCGCTACAAAGTATTAACTTAAGGGGGCTGAATAATTTTGCACACCCAATTTTTCAGTTTTTGATTTGTTAAAAAAGTTTGAAATATCCAATAAATGTCGTTCCACTTCATGATTGTGTCCCACTTGTTGTTGATTCTTCACAAAAAAATACAGTTTTATATCTTTATGTTTGAAGCCTGAAATGTGGCAAAAGGTCGCAAAGTTCAAGGGGGCCGAATACTTTCGCAAGGCACTGTATATGTATATATATATATTTCTTTGTGGAATTGTTATTGTTGGACATTAAAGATTGTTGAAACACCAGGAAATCAGCTCCAAGTGATTTTAATTTATGAAATCTGTTCCCAAGTATTCCCACGCATAGTAGAGAGACACGTGTGAACATATACAAATGTGAACAAGGTTTGAAATGATTATGTTTCGTCAAACTATATCTGTTTGGGCTTCTTGCGGTCAATTTGTGGTTTACAAATGAATTGTAATTGTGTTCCGGCCCCTCGACCATCCGTTCCAGAAAAGATCGTCCCGCGGCTGAATCTAGTTGATGATCCCTGCCTTATTCTGTCCTCTTCCAGGTAACACAGTGGCACACGCAGGTATCCATTCTTACACTCGCTCTGTTGTCCTTCCTCCTCTATGTCAGCAACACGTCTTCCTGTCTGTGATCACCGCTGGCCCGTTGATTGGTCGTGAGTTGGCTCGGAGCAGGACGTGGGGCGAGTCATTGTTGCTAGGGGCCTGTTGCCGGACGGCAGTGCCGTTGCGTGCCAGCAGCTCGCGGGCCATCATCATGAAGGCATCGTCCACATTCTGGGCCTCCTTAGCTGAGGTCTCTAACGCTGCCAGGATGCCTCGCTCCTCAGCCATACAGCATGCCTCCTGGAACAACACCTGACGCTCAGACTCCAGGTCAGACTTGTTACCTGGGAAGGAGAGAAATAGGTGTTTCAAGTTTTGTTTTTAGAACTGATTTGTCAAAAACACATTGATTTGACCTTTATTTGAATAGGAAGGGGTCAGGGGTTAAAGTATTTTAAAGGTTTGAACCTCTTTTCTGAGAGAGGCCCAGATGTTTTTTGTTTCAAATCTTTACATCTCAATTATAGAAATACAAAGGATAGAACAAACATTTCAATTCAAAACAATGGCCCATGCCACATAGCGTTAGCAAATGTTTTTGCTCCCACTCACCAATGAGACAGAGCACTACATTGGCCGCGCCGTACAGCTCCACCTCCCTGATCCAATTGGACACAGAGTCAAAGGTTCCGTGGCGTGTGATGTCATAGGCGATCATGGCGCCGTGGGCGCTGCGGTAGTAACTCTGGGTGATGGTCCGGAAACGCTCCTGTCCAGCCGTGTCCCATACCTGCATCTGTTTTACACAGACACACACATAATAAGATAAATATCTCACACACAAACACAATGATCTCACAGTCTAATATTCTCCTGGAGGGAACAATACAAAACAATGATCCCACAGTCTAATATTCTCCTGGAGGGAACAATACAAAACAATGATCCCACAGTCTAATATTCTCCTGGAGGGAACAATACAAAACAATGATCCCACAGTCTAATATTCTCCTGGAGGGAACGATACAAACACAATGATCTCACAGTCTAATATTCTCCTGGAGGGAACAATACAAAACAATGATCCCACAGTCTAATATTCTCCTGGAGGGAACAATACAAAACAATGATCCCACAGTCTAATATTCTCCTGGAGGGAACGATACAAACACAATGATCTCACAGTCTAATATTCTCCTGGAGGGAACGATACAAACACAATGATCCCACAGTCTAATATTCTCCTGGAGGGAACAATACAAAACATGATCCCACAGTCTAATATTCTCCTGGAGGGAACAACACAAAACAATGATCTCACAGTCTAATATTCTCCTGGAGGGAACAATACAAACACAATGATCTCACAGTCTAATATTCTCCTGGAGGGGACAATACAAACACAATGATCTCACAGTCTAATATTCTCCTGGAGGGAACAATACAGCACTGCCGTTGTCATGCAAAGTGATAAAGAAACTAAATACAACTCTTTACAGTTAAATAACATCCATGTTCCTGTCAGTAAATACAACTCTTTACAGTTAAATAACATCCATGTTCCTGTCAGTAAATACAACTCTTTACAGTTAAATAACATCCATGTTCCTGTCAGTAAATACAACTCTTTACAGTTAAATAACATCCATGTTCCTGTCAGTAAATACAACTCTTTACAGTTAAATAACATCCATGTTCCTGTCAGTAAATACAACTCTTTACAGTTAAATAACATCCATGTTCCTGTCAGTAAATACAACTCTTTACAGTTAAATAACATCCATGTTCCTGTCAGTAAATACAACTCTTTACAGTTAAATAACATCCATGTTCCTGTCAGTAAATACAACTCTTTACAGTTAAATAACATCCATGTTCCTGTCAGTAAATAGTACAAGCAGACTGAATAAATGCTGTTTGCATTGATCTCTGTCTCTTTGTGTGGTTACAGTTGTCACGTGGAGTTATGTGTGTGGTACAGGGATAGCAACAATGGTCTAGTGTTGTCATCATGCATGATTTGCATTCGTTCTGATGTGCGGTCAGTTGAGGCAACAAAGCCCTATTCACACAGAGTGGCCATAAACCAAATGACACCCTATTCCCTATATAGTGCACTACTTTCAACCAGAGACATGGGCCCTGGTCAAAAGTAGTGCACTAGATAAGGAATAGGGTGCGCTCTGGGACAGAGCCCCAGACTAAGATACATTCTGAAGCCATCCACTTGCCTGCTCTTCCTTCCTTCCTGTGTCAAAGGTCAGTTGGTTGAGGATACGGTCAGTAACACAGAATGAAATAGAACCCATTCTAGAATGAAGGAGGTATATGACACACAGTAGGCCCCTCTAGTAATAATGTTACTATACCTCTTAAACAAAATGGTGCTATCTACCACTGAAAATGGTTATTTGGCTGTCCCCATAGAACCCTATTTGGTTCTTTCCACAGAGGGTTCTACATGGAACCAAAAAGGGTTCTCCTACGGGGACAGTGGAAGAACACTTTTGTGACCCTTTTTTCTAAGAGTGGTTGGTAAGAGGAAGAGGCCGCACCATAAATACCTTCCTATCGCCTCTCTTGTCTGGCAGGTTTGGGGAACAACACAGTTAGCATGTGTTGGTAGAGTAGGGAGGGAGGGGCCCTCCAGCTACAAAATCATTTCAACCTAAAGTATCTCTAGAGTATTTAAACCTACACTCTTAGAAAAAAGGGTTCCAAAAGAGTTCTTCGGCTGACCCATAGGAGAACCCTTTTTGATTCCAGGTAGAACCGTTTTTGGCTCCAGGTAGAACTATCTGTAGAAAGGGATCTACATGGAACACAAAGCGTTCTATCTGCAACCAAAAAGCCTTTAAGGTTCTAGAATCTAGATAGCAAACAAAATGATAAGAGTGTAGCCAGCCCCTCATAGATGTTTTCTATTCAAGCATACAGTAGTTTGACCTCAATAGGTACTTAAGGCTTACTCTCACTTTTCTCATTGAAGTTTAAAAATAAATACGGACGTTTTTGGTCAGGGAAGAGAAAGAGGAATGACTGATGTGTTGTAGGAGAACCAGAAAGGCGAGTCCCTCATGAAATGCCGGTCCAACTTGTGTTAAGTGTCAACTTAATTAAGGCCTGCAAAGCCTTCTTGACAGTATCACAAGACAACAGCTGTGTTTTACACCAACCACCCCAATGGCCTCCAAACTGAAGTATTCAGACAGCAACACTTTGACATTTCAGTTATACGTTATGTGTATAGTCAACAACAGAAGATGTGTTGTAGATGTTCAAACTACCAACAAACTACCAACTGCAGCTCTGTTGCTATGCAACAGCTTGCTGGAGTGACAGTGACTGTAGGGTTAGGGTTAGGTTTAGGCTGACTTTCATTGAACCCTTTCAGTTCTATAAAGCACCATTTCCCCTAAAGGTTTGAGGCTGACTTCCTTACCTTAATTTTCTTGCCCTCGATGTCTACTGTCCGCACGGTGAAGTCCACTCCTATGGTGTTCTGTTGCCTCTCTGAGAACTGTCCTGACTTGAAGCTCTGGACCACGCAGGTCTTGCCCACGTTAGAATCTCCAATCAGGATGATCTTGAACAGGAAATCAAAGGATTCGTCCTGCTGCTCCACTCCTCCAGTTGGCTGTTGCATCGTGAAGAGGAGTGGGCTGTCTGGGCCTGGGAGCCACACCAAGACACTGACTTAGTGTCACGTCACAATGCTATGACTATGTTATAACTGTGTTATAAGCAAGTGAGTGATGTCTGCCTTACAATGCTATCCCGTGATGGTTGTTGCTAGGTTATAATCCCAGATGACCGAGGGTCTCTTGTTGACTTGTACCTGTCTCTTCGTGACTCCTAAATCCTCCCTGGCCAGAGAAGGTTCTTCCATATACAGTAGCTTCAGTACTGTAGTAGGTCACAGCACAAGTGTGGAAAATAGCATTCTTTAGTTGATCAGGTGTGATACAGGATTTCCTTCTGGCCATATAACCACCTCAGAGCTGAGAACGGAGCCCAGAATGTTCCCTCCAATCAGGCCTCTCTCCGCCCCGTACATCCACCAGGTGAGGATAACAGCGGCTCAATTCTCCAGAAAGAAAGCATTCCCTTTCTGCTCCCGACCAGCCTCCTCTCAGGTGTTGCCCCAGTTCATTTCCAACGGCAACAGAGTGCGCTGAACAGAGTAAGCACTCTCTCCACACAGAATAAGAAACAGATTGAGTCTCCTTTACACTGTCAAAAGAGCTGCCTTCTTTCTCCTCCAGATTGTCTTTGTTAGTGGATGTTACTTTCTCTTCCTCCATCCACCTGTTGCCTTCCCGCCCTCATTAGGTTTTTCCGTCTCTTTCTACCAATTTAATCCCGCCCTACCTGCTAATCGTCACGTGACCTGTGGTATTGTGGGAAATGTAGTGTTTCAGTTCTCATTGACATTGCTCTCAAAACCTGGATACAATTTGTTAAAAATATTTTGTTTAAACACTTTCCAAATTAAATAGATACCAAAATAGATGCTAAAACAGAAAGACCGTTTTGATGTATTATAATTATATATCATGTTATCATTATTGTCTTTAACTGTGAGAAAAACAACTTTCAGTACTTATGGAAACTCTGCCTCACATTCTATTCAATGTTGGAACTCAGAACTGTAAAGCAGTTGTTTTGAATTAAACATTCTATTCAAATGACTAGCATCTTCCAGAACACTTCAATCAAAACATTCTCCACCACAACATAACTCCGGCTTGTGGATTGGTGGAGCAATGGCTTGGCTACCTTTGCAGAGTCTTGGGGACAGTGACAGAGAGTACGAGATGACGAGTGTTGATCTCCAGGGGGAGAAAAGGAAAGAGTTTCGGGGGAAAAGAAAACATCAAAATAAAATGAAAGAAAAGTTAAAAGGAGAAGAAAATGACTTTCAGAAGAAGAGGGAAGAGGGAACAGATGGATGAAGAGGAGAATAAATAGAGGGGAACTGGATGAGAAAGAAAGACTGGAGCTTGCAGTAGACCAGGCAAGACAAGCAGCGAGGGAGTGTGATCCAATAAGATCTGTGATACAGAAAGAGACAGAGAATCAGGAAGAGAAAAGGAAGAATGGAGTGCAGAGATAAGGCAGTCTGAGAGACGGAGAGACAGAGAGAAGAAGGTACATCTGAAGCAAGATGGGGAGTTGGAAGGGCATCTAATTAAGATGGAGAGAGAGAAGGTTGTTAGAGGCAGAGTTGAGGAGGACAAGAGAAGAGAAGGAGGAGGTAGAGCTAGAGAAGGATAGAGAGAAAAGGTGCATGTGGAGATGGAGAGAGCAGAAGGGAAGGAAGAGAGAGAGAAACAGTGCATGTGGAGATGGAGAGAGCAGAAGGGAAGGAAGAGAGAGAGAAACAGTGCATGTGGAGATGGAGAGGGCAGAAGGGAAGGAAGAGAGAGAGAAACAGTGCATGTGGAGATGGAGAGGGCAGAAGGGAAGGAAGAGAGAGAGAAACAGTGCATGTGGAGATGGAGAGAGCAGAAGGGAAGGAAGAGAGAGAAACAGTGCATGTGGAGATGGAGAGGGCAGAAGGGAAGGAAGAGAGAGAGAAACAGTGCATGTGGAGATGGAGAGAGCAGAAGGGAAGGAAGAGAGAGAAACAGTGCATGTGGAGATGGAGAGGGCAGAAGGGAAAGAAGAGAGAGAGAAACAGTGCATGTGGAGATGGAGAGAGCTGAGAAGAAGGAGGAGGTAGAGCTGGGAGAAGGATAGAGAGAAAAGGTGCATGTGGAGATGGAGAGAGCAGAAGGGAAGGAAGAGAGAGAGAAACAGTGCATGTGGAGATGGAGAGAGCAGAAGGGAAGGAAGAGAGAGAGAAACAGTGCATGTGGAGATGGAGAGGGCAGAAGGGAAGGAAGAGAGAGAGAAACAGTGCATGTGGAGATGGAGAGAGCTGAGAAGAAGGAGGAGGTAGAGCTGGAGAAGGATAGAGAGAAAAGGTGCATGTGGAGATGGAGAGGGCAGAAGGGAAGGAAGAGAGAGAGAGAGAAACAGTGCATGTGGAGATGGAGAGAGCTGAGAAGAAGGAGGAGGTAGAGCTGGAGAAGGAGAGAGAAACAGTGCATGTGGAGATGGAGAGGGCAGAAGGGAAGGAAGAGATAGAGAAACAGTGCACAGTGGCGATGGAGAGAGCTGAGAAGGAGGAGGAGGTAGAGCTGGAGAAGGAGAGAGAAACAGTGCATGTGGAGATGGAGAGGGCAGAAGGGAAGGAAGAGAGAGAGAGAAACAGTGCATGTGGAGATGGAGAGAGCAGAAGGGAAGGAAGAGAGAGAGAAACAGTGCACAGTGGCGATGGAGAGAGCTGAGAAGGAGGAGGTAGAGCTGGAGCTGGAGAAGGAGAGAAAAAAAACATGCACAGAGAGATAACCAGGAGAAGAAAAAGAAGGTGATAGATTTAGAGGATAACAGAGTTAACCAGAAGAAGCTTTGGTTAGAGTGGAACAGCCACAGAGAGAGATACGCTGGAGGACCAGCTACAGCTGGAGGACCGTCAGGAAAGTATGTTGGGGGCAATGGTGAGGTTTAGGAGCGTGAGAAAGATGATAAATTAATTGTAAAAGAAAGAGATAGAGGACAGAGAGTGGATAAAAGAGGAGAGCAAGGCAGTGCAGGGGGAGATCGAGTCACTCAGCAAACTCCTGGATCTAGAGGGAGGGAGAGAACTGGAGAAGATGGAGGAGAAGAACAAGAAGAGAGAAGAGTGGGTCATGGACCTGGAGGAGCAGAGAGTGGGACAGGAGGGAGAGGAGGAAAGAGGGGGTGGAGCACTGAGAGAAATGCAATTAAGGAAGAGAACATGCATCTGAGAGAGACTATTGACGTGCTTAATACCATCATTGACTTGCAGGACATGAAAAGCAATGGAAACATAACCATGCACCAGTAGTAAAGACTCTTCTTAATCTAGGTTATTGGATAGTCCATCTGTAGATGCTCTTCAGATCCTCAAACAGATGACGGATCTTAATTTGATCATCCTGTTGTTGATGAGAATTTTCCTGCACATCAGAAAATGCAGACTTGTAGTGTATTCAAGGTTTAAAAAAGTATTCTAAAGTTTGTAATTTCCACTTAAAATGTCAGACTTGATTTGCCCTAATGAAAAATGTACCAACCCCTACAAAAAATTTCCATTAATTATAATCCACATCATAATTTAAATGTTTTCCTGCTGTGAAAAACAGGGGATAACAAACAAACTATCTGTTCATAGCAACTGCTTGCTAAAGTTCGGTTAGGGAAAGGTTTAAAATAAGGATTAGGGTTAGAGTTAGGGTTTGTAGACAGATGAAATGCTACTGATAGAAGTATCTGTAGAAGTATCAGGGGCCCTTCTTAGCCTGGGAACCAGTCTGTTTGTGCCATCATGCCTCTGCTTGTCATGCCAAACACATGACAGGCTAGGCCCCTCTCTCTAGGATGTGTGCATCTAACTAACTTGATGAGTTAATATCTACTGCTCTCCTGTGATTTTACAGTAAAATGCAGGACATTTGGGGAGCCATGACAATGGAACCACAGCATCGCAGCACGTTGCCAAGGAAACTTCTGCCACAAAGGCAAATAGAACAAAGTAGTTTATTGAATGAACGTAAAATGATATTTTGAGTATGTACTACAGTAGCCTGGGTGCCAGTCTGTTGAGTGAACATTCCACCCCTTGTACTCCGTGTCACATGCCAAATGTTTAGCATGACAAGGAGTGGCAAGGAGTGGAATGATAGCTAAACAGACTGGTACCCGGGCTACAACCACTGGTCTAATATCATACAGTTTAGAGTCCTTCATTACGTTTTCATTGTTTTAATCAACTTTTCCCCCTGTGTCAGACTGTATTCAGTGGGAAGAAAGAGAAAGGAAGCAGAGACAAAGACAGAGAAGGCAGAACAGAAGAGGAGAGAGAAAGAGCTGAGGGAGTGTGAAAGACAGGAGGATGAAAGGAGAGAACATGATGAAAAGAGGAAGAGAGGAGGATGAGAGGAGAGAACAGGAGGAAAAGAAGAAGAGAGATGAGGATGAGAGGAGAGAACAGGAGGAAAAGAAGAAGAGAGATGAGGATGAGAGGAGAGCACAGGATGAAAAGAGGAAGAGAGAGGAGGATGAGAGGAGAGAACAGGAGGAAAAGAGGAAGAGAGGAGGATGAGAGGAGAGAACAGGAGGAAAAGAGGAATATTTTTAAGAGATGTTGGTTGTTGAATAAAAGGACCATAATGTTAAAATATGCTTGTCCCTTTATTCAAGACACTGTAACCAACACTGAGGCACTACAATGGTTAAATGGTTACCAATTATTTACAACAGAAAAACAAACCACAGGTTTTACAGAACCTTTGACAGCCAATAAGAAGACTCTGGCAGTCAGATGGATAATCAGTTGAACAGTAATACTTTGGACAACACAGTAGAGATGTCTAATGTCTAATAATGTCCTGAGTTGTCCTTTCATGTGTGTTATGAGTATGTACATAATATGGATGCATTGCTAGCCTGATCCCAGATATGTTTGTGGTCTGGCCAATGACAACTCCATTGCTGTCATTGCCAAGCCAACTCTTTGTCACCCATTGTCATGTTTGGCTTGACACAAATGAGTGACAGGAGTTGTCATGATGGCACAAACAGACTGGCACTCAGACTAGTGCATTGAGTATCCTTCATAAGAGGACCATTTCATTTCAGACACTCTCTGCTGTGTCACACAGCTCTCTGTATTGAGGTGGTTGAAAGGTGAAGATCACAGGTGGCACATCAACCTTTCTTCTCATCTGGCAGAGTATTGTGATGGCCAGGACAACTCCAACATCCTGAGGACCAGACACACAGTAACGGTTCAGTCAGGATTGACGGAGCAGGTGACCAGATGCTGAGTGTAAGAGATGATGGTTCAGTCTAATAGGCCTACACTCAAAACCTATGCTAAAAAAAAAAGAGTATGGAACAGCGTTTGGTTCAATTAAGTTTTAAATTCAGGTAGAGTCAATTGAAATTCACTTCCTGAATTGAAAAATCCACATAAAAAACTATGGACAATTTTCAATTTGTGCATTGAATTTCAATTGACTGAATTGAAAAAAACTGAATTGACTGCAACCCTGGAAAGGTTAAATACTGATTGACGAGGGCGGCATTTTCTGAGCTAAACTGCTAAGACCCACCTCCAACAACAACACATAGAACCTCACATAATTCTGCCCCAAAACAATCTCTCAACCAGTGGCATATGGGCTTTTTATGTGAGCGCTGATGTCACCCTTTGATAAGCAGTCCCCACATTGTCAAAGGTGCTAAATGATCTGCTTGTCCATCCCCCAGGGTGCAGTTGGAGAGACGCATCTCTGATCAACTCAACCAACATACCGGCAAAAAATGATCTAACATAAATAAGATTTAGTAGATTTAGGATATGTAAGAAAGACCTTTTCTGTAGCCTACAGGCTGGAGATAAAATGTAATGAGACATACTTTTTACATCATGCAGCTTTTTCCAATCAAATAGCCTGACCTAAACGGAGGTCAATCAAATAGCCTGACCTAAACGGAGGTCAATCAAATAGCCTGACCTAAACGGAGGTCAATCAAATAGCCTAACCTAAAACGGAGGTCAATCAAATAGCCTAACCTAAAACGGAGGTCAATCAAATAGCCTAACCTAAAACGGAGGTCAATCAAATAGCCTAACCTAAACGGAGGTCAATCAAATAGCCTGACCTAAAACGGAGGTCAATCAAATAGAAAATTTGCTGTCATTATAACAAACATATCCTAAAAACAGGACAGGTCAAAGTGAAATGAATAATCACAGCTGTTGTCCAGGAGTTTCATCCCGTTGTCAAGATCAGTGGTTTCAGGTTTGTATCTGTCCATTTTTGACAAGCTGATCACAGTGAAAACTAAAATATTGACAATGGGCTCCTGAGAACTCCTGATAAAGTTGGGTAGCTGATATTCAGGGCTTAAATTGCCAAATTGATTAGTCACAGGAATCAGGACTAATAAAGCCAATGTAACGGCCTGTTTTCCAAAGGTGGGCCTACCACATGGATGGGCATTCATACAATTCCATTGCGGGCGACATGGTAAGCTACACCCCACACCCCAGTAAGCCCGAGACGACATATTTTAGATGTCTTTTTTTGGTCCTGTTCGGATGTCGTTTTTATGTGTTTTACAAAACGGTAGGCTTACCACATACGATGCATTCAGAGAGTATTCACACCCTTGGACTTTTTCAAAATGTTATGTTACAGCCTTATTCAAAAAAAGTATTAAATTGTTTTTTTCCCCTCATCAATCTACACACAATATCCCATAATGACAACGCATCATTTTTTGGGGGAAAATGTTCTTAATTTAAAAAAAATAAAAAACTGAATGAACACATTTCCATAGGTATCCAGACCCTTTACTCAGTACATTGTTGAAGCACCTTTGGCAGTAATTACAGTCTCAAGTCTTCTTGGATATAACACTACAATATTTGGGGAGTTTCTCCCATTCTTCTCTGCAGATCCTCTCAAGCTCTGTCAGGTTGGATAGCGCTGTACAGCTATTTTCAGGTCTCTCCAGAGATGTTAGATCGGGTTCAAGTCTGGGCTCTCACTGGGCCCCTCGAGGACATTCAGAGACTTGTCCCAAAGCCACTCCTACGTTGTCTTGGCTATGTGCTTAGGCTCGTTGTCCTGTTGGAAGCTGAACCTTCGCCCCAGTCTGAGATCCTGAGGGCTCTGGAGCAGATTTTCATCAAGGATCCCTGTGCAATTTGCTCCGTTCATCTTTCCCTCGATCCTGACTAGTCTCTCAGTCCCTGGACTGAAAAACATCCCCACAGCATGATGCTGCCACTGCCATGCTTCACCGTAGGGATGATGCCAGGTTTCCTCCAGACGTGATGCTTGGCATTCAGGCCATAGAGTTCAATCTTGATTTCATCAGACCAGATAATCTTGTTTCTCATGGTAAGAGTCCTTTAGATGCCTTTTGGCAAACTCCAAACGGAAGTCTGGCCACTCTATCATAAAGGCCTGATTGGTGAAGTGCTGCAGATGGTTATCCTTCTGGAAGGTTCTCCCATTTCCACAGAGGAACTCTGGAGGTCTGTCAGAGTGACCATTGTGTTCTTGGTCACTTCCCTGACCTGAGCCCTTCTCCCCCAATTACTCAGTTTGGCCGGGCGGCTCTAGGAAGAGTCTTGGTGGTTCCACACTTCTTCCATTTAAGAATGATGGATGCCATTGTGTCCTTGGGGACCTTGAATGGACCAGATCCATTTTAGAATAATGCTGTAACGTAATTTTGGGGGGAAAAAGATTAGGGGTCTGAATACTTTCCGAATGCACTGTAGATGGGCATTCATAAAATTCAATTTCAGGCCAAACTGTAGGCTTCAGGTGACACCTTTTATACAACTTTATTTGCAGCAGTTCAGGACCGGCCTTGATTTCCACATCCAGACACTTGTTTTGGTCCGGACCAAATCTGAACCAATCATGTTTGGTTCAGATTCTGTCCGGTCTGGACCAGCCTTGATTTGGCCCAAACATAGATTTCTATAAATGACTTATTTTCAACTTTAATTCAGAACCAACAATGTGCATGATTTTAACATGTGTAAAATACACATCTTCAACATGTGTAAAATACACATCTTCAACTTTCATTCATCTGTCTTTTAGACGCCATTTTGCTTACGGGACTATTCTAGTTTTGCGGGGTTGGTATTTTTTGGTCTTGCCTATGGAGGCAGAATGGCAAGGCTCGGCCCTAGTTAAATAGTACAGAAATATATTAGAAATGCATACCCATAATGCTGTCAGTGCTACTAATGTTCCTATTCCCAGGCTGATTGCATAGCTCTCGACAGAGATCAGGATGGGAAGACATGGCTGAAAATGAACAATTAAGAGTTTGTCATTTTGTGTGAAAAACAAGAGTATACAGCTCTGTATTATATCAGAACTTAAACAAACATCAGTTTATTGTATCAATGAGTACTGTACAAGTCATCTCTATAGAGCCAACTAGAATTATGACATTCTAGTGGATACACAGCTGCCAGCAAAACACTTTGAGCAAAATTACGAGCAAAACAGTTTAGTTGCACCCTCTTGACAGCAGATACATTTAAAAAATTGTGTAATTCTGCGCATTTTAACTTGGGGTGTAGAGAAAATGTTGCCGTTTTAAAGCAAGTTCGCTGCAATTCTACACATTTTGCCATGGGGCAGAGGAAAATGAGCTCTTTTGCAGATAATTTCCTGCAATTCTACAAATTTTTTCCATGGGGTGGTGAGAAATGTATGCCGTTTTTAATATGACATCATAGTGAGACTGACTAACCACATCAATGAGGGCCCCATGGGTAGTAATTTGACCACGATAACAGGTTTAGATAACTGTCTGCTAACCTAATTTAGCCATCTAAAAAATATTATCTGACATGGGCTAGTTGATCTGAGGGCCTTCAAAATGGCCGCCAGTTGCCCATCCCTGGTGTAGTGGAATGGCATGTTTTTACCTCTTTATATACCAGCATGTGTTCATCCATGAATCCCTTGTGGTCATCATCCTCAGACATATCACTGTTGGGATAGTGAATAACAAATCTTGTATTGTTACCAGGAGCAACCTGAAATAGAATGTGAGATGGTTTAAAACAGTGCTTTACTTTAGCTGCATGATTTCTTACTAGGCTGCAGCTTGGCATCCATTATGTGTCTGGTCCAAATGTGTTCTATCGTATTTGTTGGTCTTTTAGAGTATTGTCATGTACATCTTCCTCAGTTTATTTATGGTCGTCTTGTCACTGTCCTTTATCGTCTCTTTTTTTATTTTGGTTTTAAAAACACATTTTAAAGATAATAGAATAAAAAATGTATTGCTCTTACCAAAAGACATAGATTTATTTAACACAGACTGACACACTGAATCAGATCCTCCTCAGCATACACACAACAACATCACCAACAACAACAACAAGTTAACTTATTTAACACAGCAGACTCACACATTTAAAGTCTGTTGAGTCCTCATCAGAACAGAGACAGGAGAGGGGGATGTCTGTGCCCCAGTCTTGGTAGCCTTGTACGAGCCCACAGCATTTTAACTGAAAGTGAAGGAAACAGCACAACAGACATTTTAAAAACAATTAGGCAATTAGGCAAACAATTACCATATATAGTTAAGGCCTGGAGAAACCTCCATGGAGAAATCTCCAATGAAAGTGTTTTTAGTCCAGGCCTTGGTTTACATAATATGGAAAACCGTCCCTAAAGACACACATACATTGAATTGGCACTCTGGGAATTTGAATTGGCACATTGAATTGGCACAAGCAGAGACAATAAGAAGCATTAAATGAAGGTGACTTACGTTAGTCTGTATGTTGTATATCGTTTCTATATCAGTTTGTTTCGCTCCACTCAGAGGCATCATCGCTAGATGTTCCTCTCTGGTTAACTCCTCCATCTTGAAATGAATCAAGTTAACATTCAGTGTTATAGTCACAGCTGAAACCTATAATCAGCTTGGAAATTTGAAATGGGCAGATACAGTACATTGAATTATCAAGAATCAGATGCATTGCACCATCATACAATAACTTCTCAAATATCTTTTCACCAGAACAGCAAACAAACATTGTCTCAAGGTTGAATTAGAAAATGAAGATATAAACAGGTAACTGCCAAAACTAATGGAAACCCCTGAGTAAATGAGGGACATGGAGTATATTAAAAGCAGGTGCTTCCACACAGGTGTGGTTCCTGAGTTAATTAAGCAATTAATATCCCATCATGCTTTGGGTCATGTACAGTATGAAAATGATTTTGGCTACCATGGCTACTTCCCCATGGCTAGGGCTCCCGAGTGGTGCAGCGGTCTAAGGCACTGCATCGCAGTGCTAGGGGGATCACCACAGACCCGGGTTCGATCCCGGGCTGTATCATAACCGGCCGTGATCGGGAGTCCCATTGGCCCAGCGTTGTCTGGGTTAGGGGAGTGTTTGACCAAGGGGGCTTTACAAGTAGGCCGTCATTGTAAATAAGAATGTGTTCTTAACTGACTTGCCTAGTTAAATAAAGGTTAAAAAAGGTCAAATAAAAAAGGATGATATGCTGCCATCCAAAGGGTATGAGTGTTCACTGAATGGTTTGATGAGCATGAAAACGATCGATGTAAAACCATAGTTTACAATGGAGCCCCTAGTTCCACTCTTCATACCCCTAATACCTCCTTTGTCCCACCTCCCACACATGCGGTGACCTCACCCATTACAACCAGCATGTCCAGAGATACAACCTCTCTTATCATCATTACTGCCTGGGCTTACCTCCGCTGTACCCCGCACCCCACCATACCCCTGTCTGCGCATTATGCCCTGAATATATTCTACCATGCCCAGAAGTCTGCTCCTTTTATTCTTTGTCCCCAACGCTCTAGGCGACTAGTTTTGATAGCCTTTAGCCGCACCCTCATACTACTCCTCCTCTGTTCCGCGGGTGATGTGGAGGTAAACCCAGGCCCTGCATGTCCCCAGGCACCCTCATTTGTTGACTTTTGTGATCGAAAAGCCTTGGTTTCATGCATGTCAACATCAGAAGCCTCCTCCCTAAGTTTGTTTTACTCACTGCTTTAGCACACTCTGCTAACCCTGATGTCCTTGCCATGTCTGAATCCTGGCTCAGGAAGGCCACCAAAAAGATTTCCATACCCAACTATAACATTTTTCGTCAAGATAGAACTGCCAAGGGGGGAGGAGTTGCAGTCTACTGCAGAGATAGCCTGCAAAGTAATGTCATACTTTCCAGGTCCATACCCAAACAGTTCGAACTACTAATTTAAAAAAATACTCTCTCCAGAAATAAGTCTCTCACTGTTGCCGCCTGCTACCGACCCCCCTCAGCTCCCAGCTGTGCCCTGGACATCATTTGTGAATTGATCGCCCCCCCATCTAGCTTCAGAGTTTGTTCTGTTAGGTGACCTAAACTGGGATATGCTTAACACCCCGGCAGTCCTACAATCTAAGCTAGATGCCCTCAATCTCACACAAATCATCAAGGAACCCACCAGGTACAACCCTAAATCTGTAAACAAGGGCACCCTCATAGACGTCATCCTGACCAACTGGCCCTCCAAATACACCTCCGCTGTCTTCAACCAGGATCTCAGCGATCATGCCTCATTGCCTGTATCCGCTACGGAGCCACAGTCAAACGACCACCCCTCATCACTGTCAAACGCTCCCTAAAACACTTCTGTGAGCAGGCCTTTCTAATCGACCTGGCCCGGGTATCCTGGAAGGACATTGACCTCATCCCGTCAGTTGAGGATGCCTGGTCATTCTTTAAAAGTAGCTTCCTCACCATTTTAGATAAGCATGCTCCGTTCAAAAAATGCAGAACTAAGAACAGATATAGCCCTTGGTTCACTCCAGACCTGACTGCCCTCGACCAGCACAAAAACATCCTGTGGCGGACTGCAATAGCATCGAATAGTCCCCGCGATATGCAACTGTTCAGGGAAGTCAGGAACCAATACACGCTGTCAGTCAGGAAAGCTAAGGCCAGCTTCTTCAGGCAGAAATGTGCATCCTGTAGCTCCAACTCCAAAAAGTTCTGGGACACTGTGAAGTCCATGGAGAACAAGAGCACCTCCTCCCAGCTGCCCACTGCACTGAGGCTAGGTAACACGGTCACCACCGATAAATCCATGATTATCGAAAACTTCAACAAGCATTTCTCAACGGCTGGCCATGCCTTCCTCCTGGCTACTACAACCTCGGCCAACAGCTCCGCCCCCCCCCCCCCCCCCGCAGCTACTCGCCCAAGCCTCTCCAGGTTCTCCTTTACCCAAATCCAGATAGCAGATGTTCTGAAAGAGCTGCAAAACCTGGACCCGTACAAATCAGCTGGGCTAGACAATCTGGACCCTCTATTTCTGAAACTATCCGTCGCCATTGTCGCAACCCCTATTACCAGCCTGTTCAACCTCTCTTTCATATCGTCTGAGATCCCCAAGGATTGGAAAGCTGCCGCAGTCATCCCCCTCTTCAAAGGGGGAGACGCCCTGGACCCAAACTGTTACAGACCTATATCCATCCTGCCCTGCCTATCTAAGGTCTTCGAAAGCCAAGTCAACAAACAGGTCACTGACCATCTCGAATCCCACCGTACCTTCTCCGCTGTGCAATCTGGTTTCCGAGCCGGTCACGGGTGCACCTCAGCCACGCTCAAGGTACTAAACGATATCATAACCGCCATCGATAAAAGACAGTACTGTGCAGCCGCCTTCATCGACCTTGCCAAGGCTTTCGACTCTGTCAATCACCATATTCTTATCGGCAGACTCAGTAGCCTCGGTTTTTCTGATGACTGCCTTGCCTGGTTCACCAACTACTTTGCAGACAGAGTTCAGTGTGTCAAATCGGAGGGCATGCTGTCCGGTCCTCTGGCATTCTCTATGGGGGTGCCACAGGGTTAAATTCTCGGGCCGACTCTTTTCTCTGTATATATCAATGATGTTGCTCTTGCTGCGGGCGATTCCCTGATCCACCTCTACGCAGACGACACCATTCTGTATACTTCCGGCCCGTCCTTGAACACTGTGCTATCTAACCTCCAAACGAGCTTCAATGCCATACAACACTCATTCCGTGTCCTCCAACTGCTCTTAAACGCTAGTAAAACCAAATGCATGCTTTTCAACCGTTCGCTGCCTGCACCTGCAGGCCCGACTAGCATCACCACCCTGGATGGTTCCGACCTTGAATATGTGGACATCTATAAGTACCTAGGTGTCTGGCTAGACTGTAAACTCTCCTTCCAAACTCATATCAAACATCTCCAATCTAAAATCAAATCTAGAGTTGGCTTTCTATTCTGCAAGAAAGCCTCCTTCACTCACGCCGCCAAACTTACCCTAGTAAAACGGACTATCCTACCGATCCTCGACTTCGGCGATGTCATCTACAAAATAGCTTCCAACACTCTTCTCAGCAAACTGGATGCAGTTTATCACAATGCCATCCGTTTTGTTACTAAAGCACCTTATACCACCCACCACTGCGACCTGTATGCTCTAGTCGGCTGGCCCTCGCTACATATTCGTCGCCAGACCCACTGGCTCCAGGTCATCTACAAGTCCATGCTAGGTAAAGCTCCGCCTTATCTCAGCTCACTGGTCACGATGGCAACACCCACCCTTAGCACGGGCTCCAGCAAGTGTATCTCACTGATCATCCCTAAAGCCAACACCTCATTTGGCCGCCTTTCGTTCCAGTTCTCTGCTGCCTGTGACTGGAACGAATTGCAAAAATCGCTGAAGTTGGAGACTTTTATCTCCCTCACCAACTTCAAACATCTGCTATCTGAGCAGCTAACCGATCACTGCAGCTGTACATAGTCTATCGGTAAATAGCCCACCCAATTTTACCTACCTCATCCCCATACTGTTTTTATTTATTTACTTTTCTGCTCTTTTGCACACCAATATCTCTACCTGTACATGACCATCTGATCATTTATCACTCCAGTGTTAATCTGCAAAATTGTAATTATTCGCCTACCTCCTCATGCCTTTTGCACACAATGTATATGGACTCTCTTTTTTTTCTACTGTGTTATTGACTTGTTAATTGTTTACTCCATGTGTAACTCTGTGTTGTCTGTTCACACTGCTATGCTTTATTTTTGCCAGGTCGCAGTTGCAAATGAGAACTTGTTCTCAACTAGCCTACCTGGTTGAATAAAGGTAAAATAAAATAAATAAATAAATAAATAGGCCATTGCTGTCTCAGTCACCAGATCTCAATCCCAATTGAACACTTATGTGATATTCTGAAGCAGCTTCTGAGACAGCGTTTTCCATCAACAAAACACCAAATCATGGAATTTATTGTGAAAGAATGGTCTCGCATCACTCCAATAGACTTCTAGACACTTGTAGAATCTATGACAAGGTGCAGTAAAGCTGTTCAGGCTCGTGGTGCCCCAACGCCCTATTAAACCACTTTATGTTGGTGTTTTCCATTATTTTGGCAGTTACCTGTGTGTGTATATATATATATATATAGACTACTGTACCTCGTGTTTGGAATGATATGCGTTCACGCACTCCACAAACAGGTATAGGCTGGCCAGTGACATACCTACAGAAAACTACACACACATATTGGAGTTGTCAAGCAAAATCAATACTAAAGGTTCATTCAAACTTATCACGCTTTTTGGGAAACATGTCATGGGGAAAGTGTTGACTGGTTTCAGTTGAGTTGTATGGCATGCCATTACCTATCAGAAAGGAACAGTTTGCAGCAGAGAAGTCAAGTCGGTAGCCAGATCCCAGATCTGTTTGTGCTGTCTAACGAACTCTTATGATAATTATCCAAGACAAACAAACAGATCTGGGATCAGGCTAACACTTTGAGACAGGTCTCGGCAGGCTTACCAGAACCACAGCCCATTTCTTCTCCTTCCGAGCGCCATAGACACCAAAGATTGACAGGACCAGGGTTGCTGCTTCTAGGACATACATAACTACTATCCCAGGCAGAATATCCTCTATCTGTGCATAGGAAGACAAGCCAAATTAATGAAATGGCAACTGTGGGTTTATAATCATAATATTACAATGATACTGCTGGATTCTAGCCTGGTCTCAGATCTGTTTATGCTCTATAGCCAACTCCTATGGTTGTTGTCATGCTAAACAGTTGGAAAGACAGCACAAACAGATCTGGGACCAAGCTAGATGGACACAGCATTATTATAATGAAATCAATATGATATAATTAGTAAATGTAATAGGAGCTATAAAAAAAACAGAATTACTTCTTCTGATTGGTGGAAGTACCCATGTCCAAATAATGTGATGGCCAGCAAGAGGGTGCTGATGATCTGAAGAGAATACAACACATGATACAATCATTACAATGTACAGGGTATTATACTGGGAATTCTACTGATAATGCACAGTAAAGGTTGATACAATCATTACAATGTACAGGGTATTATACTGGGAATTCTACTGATAATGCACAGTAAAGGTTGATACAGCCATTACAATGTACAGGGTATTATACTGGGAATTCTACTGATAATGCACAGTAAAGGTTGATACAATCATTACAATGTACAGGGTATTATACTGGGAATTCTACTGATAATGCACTGTAAAAGTTGATACAGTCATTACAATGTAAAGGGTATTATACTGGGAATTCTACTGATAATGCACAGTAAAGGTTGATACAATCATTACAATGTACAGGGTATTATACTGGGAATTCTACTGATAATGCACAGTAAAGGTTGATACAGTCATTACAATGTACAGGGTATTATACTGGGAATTCTACTGATAATGCACAGTAAAGGTTGATACAATCATTACAATGTACAGGGTATTATTCTGAGAATTCTACTGATAATGCACAGTAAAGGTTGATACAGTCATTACAATGTACAGGGTATTTTTCTGAGAATTCTACTGATAATGCACAGTAAAGGTTGATACAATCATTACAATGTACAGGGTATTATTCTGAGAATGCTACTGATAATGCACAGTAAAGGTTGATACCGTCATTACAATGTACAGGGTATTATACTGGAATTATACTGATAATGTACAGTAAAGGTTGATACAATCATTACAATGTACAGCGTATTATACTGGGAATTCTACTGATAATGCACAGTAAAGGTTGATACAATCATTACAATGTACAGGGTATTATACTGGGAATTCTACTGATAATGCACAGTAAAGGTTGATACAATCATTACAATGTACAGGGTATTATACTGGGAATTCTACTGATAATGCACAGTAAAGGTTGATACAATCATTACAATGTACAGGGTATTATTCTGAGAATTCTACTGATAATGCACAGTAAAGGTTGATACAATCATTACAATGTACAGGGTATTATACTGGGAATTCTACTGATAATGCACAGTAAAGGTTGATACAATCATTACAATGTACAGTGTATTATACTGAGAATTCTACTGGTAATGCACAGTAAAGGTTGATACAATCATTACAATGTACAGGGTATTATACTGGGAATTATACTGATAATGCACAGTAAAGGTTGATACAATCATTACAATGTACAGGGTATTATTCTGAGAATTCTACTGATAATGCACAGTAAAGGTTGATACAATCATTACAATGTACAGGGTATTATTCTGAGAATTCTACTGATAATGCACAGTAAAGGTTGATACAGTCATTTGTTTCAGAGGAGTTGAGGGATCCATTTCTGCATAACTTCAATAATGCATTTGACCAACGCCATCTACAAATGGTTTGTAAGCAGACAGTAAATTGTATTTACATATATTATACCTTATTTATAAATAGACTAAGAAATTATACATGATTAAGAAATGAATAGCTGAAATATTTACTTAGTCGGCTGGTTATAAAAATCGAATATCAGTTATTGACTATCCTAATATTCTGACAAATACGTGATAACTAAGGTCAGTAGGTCTATTTGAAGCTGAGAATAAACATAACTAAAAAATGTAAGATATTTAGCAGTTAATAAACAAATAGGGGCCAAATTAAAAGGCCGAAAAATAAATAAGTAAGCTGAACACACCCACAAACCAAAGCTAAAAAACGTGTTCCGGTGAAAGATTAAAGCCCAGCAGCCCAATTGCAACATTAAATACAACATTTCAGTTTAATTTTAGTGCTTGTCTTGATACTGCACTATAAAACAATCGGCTCATTATTGTTGATGAAAGCGGCACCACTCTTTATTCCGTCCCGTGTAAACTGCAACTCTCACTGCTTGCGTTGAAGTTACAAAAATAACCAGCAATAATGTAAACAAATAATGTCGTATTAAAAAACATATTATTAAAGACAGTCGTAATTGGCGACATGCTGCTATAAAAAAAACGGGTTTATCTACTCGAATACGATCACTTACACAGATCAAGACACTGACGAAAATGAACGTCCGTTTTACGCAGATATGTATTCTTCCCATTTCTATATTTGGTTATAATAAAAACAACAGTTTGGATAAGCAGTTCACTTCAGAGTTGGTCTTGCTGAAGCCCAAGATCTTTATGTCCAGAAAAAAGATTGTCCGATTCCTTTAACTGTTTCTTCTTCTTCTCAACATGAGAGTGTGTTGACATGCTGCTGAATGGTGTTTTGTGTTATGGGAGGGGCTAGCCCGCATGAACGCAACGCCCCATGAACTTGACTTGTACTTTCTTTAAATGGGCTCTCCCGGAAGTTAGAGAGAGATGTGCAACCACAGCAGTAAGATGTATGGCCAGTTGCCCTGAGTAAACGGCAACCAGTGGAGCACAAACAACATTGTAAATATTGATCTGTTTATTGTCTGCCCTCCTATCGGTTGTCTTGGCAGAACAAAGCATCTACTGTGTGAATCCAGAGGTCCAGTCCAGAGCAAGGAGGCCTGAGTGAACATGAAATCACATAATCAGCCATTTCTGGACAACTATGACCTCACCACTTGCGTCCAAAATGGCACCCTATTCCCTAGTGTTCAATAGGCCCTGGTCAAAAAGTAGTGCACTATATAGGGAATAGAGTGCTTTTTGAGAAGCAGCCCCATTGGGTCTCTAGGAATCCAGAGAAGGGCCAAGTGTTAAGCAATGTCAATGTCAATGCAACCCCGCAAAACATCTGGAGCACATTTTGTACAGAGGAAGATAGTAATGGAACAGACTCAAGCATATGATAGTAATGGAACAGACTCAAGAATATTCCCCATTCACCGGAAAAGGATGTACAAATTAAGGATTTGATTTTTTATTTATTTCATTTCACCTTCATTTAACCAGGTAGGCTAGTTGAGAACAAGTTCTCATTTGCAACTGCGACCTGGCCAAGATAAAGCATATGATAGTAACGGAACAGACCCAAGCATATGATAGCAATGGAACAGACACAAGCATATGATAGCAATGGAACAGACTCAAGCATATGATAGCAATGAAACAGACTCAAACATATGACAGTAACGGAACAGACTCAAGCATATGATAGTAACGGAACAGACCCAAGCATATGATAGCAATGAAACAGATTCAAGCATATGATAGCAATGGAACAGACTCAAGCATATGATAGCAATGGAACAGACTCAAGCATATGATAGCAATGGAACAGACTCAAGCATATGATAGCAATGGAATAGACTCAAGCATATGATAGCAATGAAACAGATTCAAGCATATGATAGCAATGAAACAGACTCAAACATATGATAGCAATGGAACAGACTCAAGCATATGATAGCAATGGAACAGACTCAAGCATATGATAGTAATGGAACAGACTCAAGAATATTCCCCATTCACCGGAAAAGGATGTACAAATTAAGGATTTGATTTTTTATTTATTTCATTTCACCTTCATTTAACCAGGTAGGCTAGTTGAGAACAAGTTCTCATTTGCAACTGCGACCTGGCCAAGATAAAGCATAGAAATTCGACACATACAACAACACAGAGTTACACATGGAATAAACAAAACATAGTCAATAATACAGTAGAACAAAAGAAAAGAAAAAGTATATATACAGTGAGTGCAAATGAGGTGAGGTAAGATAAGGGAGTTAAGGCAATAAATAGGCCATGGTGGTGAAGTAATTACAATATAGCAATTAAACACTGGAATGGTAGATGTGCAGAAGATGAATGTGCAAGTAGAGATACTGGGATGCAAAGGAGCAAGATAAATAAATAAATACAGTATGGGGATGAGGTAGGTAGATAGATGGGCTGTTTACAGATGGGCTATGTACAGGTGCAGTGATCTGTAAGCTGCTCTGACAGCTGGTGCTTAAAGCAGGTGAGGGAGATATGAGTCTCCAGCTTCAGAGATTTTTGCAGTTCGTTCCAGTCATTGGCAGCAGAGAACTGGAAGGAAAGACGACCAAAGGAAGAATTGGCTTTTGGGGTGACCAGTGAGACATACTTGCTGGAGCGAGTGCTACGAGTGGGTGCTGCTATGGTGACCTGTGAGCTGAGATAAGGCGTGGCTTTACCTAGCAGAGACTAGTAGATAACCTGTAGCCAGTGGGTTTGGCGACGAGTATGAAGCGAGGGCCAACCAACGAGGATAGGTGGGCATACTTATTTTACAGTAGGTTTGAAATGCTGGAGAGTAACTGTTCCTTTCTGGGTAACAGATTAGTTCAACAACTACGTAACTGAGCACATACAGTATGTCCAGTTGTTTCCTGTGAGGTCTTGATTGTCAACATGACACTCAACACTGAAGAGGGTCTTGTTTTGAAAACATCCTTCCTAATTCCCTTTAGTAATCACTGAAATAACACATCAACGGTAAATTGTCTGAAGCTATCACCACTGCCTAAGGCGGCCCATGATATCACTGGTTACTCGAAGCCAATGAATGGAGGAGGGAAGGAAGCGTGGATTGTGTTATAGTTGGAAATGTCCCAAGTGTTTACCCGTGACAGGCCGCGTAATACTAACTGTCACCACTAGAGGGGGTGTATAGACGGTGACGGCTGTGTTCGGTGCTGTGTTTACATCTGCGTGCTGTTGACGTTGAAGAGACACAGAAGAAAGATGGCGGCGCCCTCTGCAGAGCAGCAAAACGGCCAAAGTGATGAATCTGATCTACAAAGCCCTATATCAACAAATTATGAAGACTCCGAAACAGGATTGGGTGATGGAGCACTCCCCGTCTACCTTGTTGACTTAATAGAGAAAGAAATCGGAGTGGATCTGAAGTCGTTGAAGAAAGCGCTCCTGGATAAACTGACCGTGGGAAAAAATAGTTGCTGGAAGAGCAGGTAGTTAAGTACCAAGCTAGCTAGTTAACTTTGCACACTCAAATAAGCTTTAAGTGCTGTATCAGTTATTGAATTAAAATAATAGAATCGTTAATTATGAGAATATTATTCTGCCCTTGACAGCAGATAATTTAATGTAAGTAATAAAAAATGATCTATCCAGCTAGCTAACCTTTGCTAGTTTAAGGGCGTGCATTTCCCTTTCTAACAGGTCTCCCAGGTAGCACGGTGGATCTGGGCCGATTCCGGCTGAGCGTTACACTCGGGCCGATTCCGAATAGAGTTATCTGTCCCAAATGTATTACTTGGGTCTCGTGTCGATTGGGGCTACTCTGGCAGATGATTACACGGCTGCTTTATATAATTAGCATTTCATTATTTATTTATTTTTCCATATTTTTTATTGTTTCTGTGATCAAAAATACAATTAACATTTAAATAAAACATTTAAAGTCCTGCTTAAGTAGTATTTTAGTATTTTGATACTTTGTGCAAGGCAATTGACAAGCACTGCATCGCAGTGCAAACTGCGTTGTTACAGATGCTAGTTCGATAACCGTGCCGGCCGCGACCGGGTGACCCGCACAATTGGCCCAGCGTCGTCCGAGTTAAGGGAGGGTTTGGCCGGACGCCATGTCCTTGTCCCGTCGCCCTGTAGCGACTCCTGTGGTGGGCCAGGCGCATGCACGCTGACACGGTCATCAGGTGTACAGTGTTTCCTCCTACATATTTTTTGGGGGGTGGATGGGTATAATTTGTATGCATAAAATGTAGAATAGTAATGTTTAAAATGACTAAATTCGGTAATTTTGTATACATTTATTTAAATTAGCATCGGGCCCCTTCTGGGGGATTCTGGTAAGATCCGGGTCGATTCAATCAGTTCCGGCCCCCCAGAAGAGGGCATTTCTGGGCTGATTCCTCATTGCTAGCTGGGCTTCCTCCACCCACCATCTCAGGTTGTAAAGTTTGTGCTTCTGTGTCCCAGGCCCAGACTGGTCCCAACAAGCGTGAGTAAATGGCGTCAGATCAAAGTAACTCTGCCTACTCCACCGGATCCCTACAAGGTTGCATGCTCTCTCCTCTCCTGTACATACTATACTCTAATGACTGTCGTAGCCAATATGAAAATAGGCACATCATCAAGTTTGCTGATGACTCTGTCATCGTCAGTCTCCTACAGGATGGAGAGTCTGAGAAAGGGCCTGTGGTAGATGACTCTGTCATCGTCAGTCTCCTACAGGATGGAGAGTCTGAGAAAGGGCCTGTGGTAGATGACTGTCATCGTCAGTCTCCAACAGGATGGAGAGTCTAAGAAAGGGCCTCTGGTAGATGACTCTGTTGTCGTCAGTCTCCTACAGGATGGAGAGTCTGAGAAAGGGCCTCTGGTAGATGACTCTGTCGTCGTCAGTCTCCTACAGGATGGAGAGTCTGAGAAAGGGCCTCTGGTAGATGACTCTGTCGTCATCAGTCTCCTACAGGATGGAGAGTCTGAGAAAGGGCCTCTGGTAGATGACTCTGTCGTCGTCAGTCTCCTACAGGATGGAGAGTCTGAGAAAGGGCCTCTGGTAGATGACTTCCTGTCATGGTTTGAAAACTGCTTCCTCCAACAGAATGTCTCCCAAACTAAAGACATTGACTTTAGAAGGCAGCCACAGAACCCCACACCCACTGTGGTCATGAGAAAGTACATTGAGCTGGTCAGTACCTACAAGTACCTGGGAACAGTGCTGAACAACAAGTTGACGTTTAAGGAGGACACAGATGCCATCTGTATAAAGGGACAGCAGCGGCTTTTATGTTGTTGAGAACGATGAACTCTTTTTAATGTCATCAAGACCGTGATGACACTGTTTAGGTTGGACAGTGTGGTTAAGGTGGCCAGCCAGGTCATCAGGGTGCAACAGGCACAGCTCTCGGTGACATTCAGAAAGCATGTGGTGAGGAGAGCTAACAGTATCCTAGACTGCCCTGATCATCCCCTCCTTGACCATGTTGCACTTCTCCCCTTAGGTCGTCGTTTTTTCCCAAACTCAATAGCAGCAGATACAATAACTATTGTATCCCACAGCCCATAAACTTTCTGAATCTGCACATTAAATTAAATGTTGATTTATTGCTGCACTTCTGCTCAATGATTGCTCCTTTCTATCAATGTCATTGTTTCATGTTGTGTGCATTGGTTGTATGGTTGTCACTGTTTTTAATGTTGTCGTTTTGTATTGTTGAACCCTGACTGCACAACATATCTCCCAATGGGGACAATACAGATAAGTTGAACTTGAGGGTTTAAGAAAGGATTTTTAACAGTGTGTGATATTAGTGGTCTTTAATAATGACTGTCAACATGAAAACATCCTTCAAATCAAATTGTATTTGTCACATGCTTCATCAACAACAGGTATGGACTATTAGTGAAATGCTTACTTACGAGCCCTTCCCACAATGCAGAGAGAAAGAAAAATAGAGAAATTATAGAGATGTCAAACACGTAGTAATGGATACACAATGAGGTATAGAGGTCCTGGATGGCAGGGAGCTCTGCCCCAGTGATGTACTGGGCCGTATGCCCTACGGTCAACGTGGTGGATGTGTTGTTGCCTACCCTCACCACCTGGGGACGTCCCGTTGGGAAGACCAAGATCCAGTTGCAGAGAGAGGTGTTCACCAGGATCCAGTTGCAGAGAGAGGTGTTCACCAGGATCCAGTTGCAGAGAGAGGTGTTCACCAAGATCCAGTTGCAGAGAGAGGTGTTCACCAGGATCCAGTTGCAGAGAGAGGTGTTCACCAAGATCCAGTTGCAGAGAGAGGTGTTCACCAGGATCCAGTTGCAGAGAGAGGTGTTCACCAGGATCCAGTTGCAGAGAGAGGTGTTCACCAAGATCCAGTTGCAGAGAGAGGTGTTCACCAGGATCCAGTTGCAGAGAGAGGTGTTCACCAAGATCCAGTTGCAGAGAGAGGTGTTCACCAGGATCCAGTTGCAGAGGGAGTGTTTTCAGTCCCTGGATCCTTAGCTTAGTGATGAGCTTGGAGGGCACTATGGTGTTGAATGATGAACTGTAGTCAATGAACAGCATTCTCACGTAGGTGTTCCTTTTGTCCAAGTGGGAAAGGGCAGTATGGAGTGCAATAGAGATTACGTCATCTGTGGATCTATTGGGGCGGTATGCAAATTGGAGTGGGTCCAGGGTGTCTGGGATGATGGTGTTGATGTGATTCATGATAAGCCTTTCAAAGCTTTTCATGGCTACAGATGTGACTGTTATGGGGCGATCGTCATTTAGGCAGGTTACCTTGGCATCCTTGGGCACAGGGACTACGGTGGTCTGCTTGTAACATGTAGGTATTACAGACTGGGTAAGAGATAAAAAATGTCAATGAAGACACTTGCCAGCTGGTCAGTGCATGCTCCGAGTACGCATCCTGGTCCTGGGGCCTTGTTGATGTTAACCTGTTTAAAGGTCTTACTCACATTGGCTACGGAGAGCGTGATCGCGCAGTCGTCCTGAACAGCTGGTGCTCTCACTTATGGTTCAGGGTTGCTTGCTCATTCCATTTTATTAATCACTGAAATAACACATCTGCTGTAAATCTTACGATATCAGTGGTTACTCCAAGCCAAGTTACGGAGGAGGGAAGGAAGCATGGATTGTGTAATATTTGGAAATACCATATGGTACCATATTTATTTATTATGCGTTATCATAGTAAAATGGCAGTATAATGCATTAAATAAATAAACCCCCCAAGGTCAAAAGAGGTTGGTTGGTGTTATATTGATGAAGTTATATACCAGTATGGAAACGTTCTGATAAAGTCAGAGGCTGGCTACTTGTTGGTCCTAGTTTTCTGAAACATCAAAGAAAAAGGAGAATAGTTGCTGTGGAAAAAGGGGTAATACTTTATGTATTAATAGTACCGTATTTTGCTCATGTTTGGGTTCCTTGTGTTGCCAACCTGAAATGTGGGAGAAAGTGAGGTATATGGAAGCTCATGTTTGGGTTCCTTGTGCTGCCAACCTGAAATGTGGGAGATAGTTAGATATACAGTGCCTTGCGAAAGTATTCGGCCCCCTTGAACTTTGCGACCTTTTGCCACATTTCAGGCTTCAAACATAAAGATATAAAACTGTATTTTTTTGTGAAGAATCAACAACAAGTGGGACACAATCATGAAGTGGAACGACATTTATTGGATATTTCAAACTTTTTTAACAAATCAAAAACTGAAAAATTGGGCGTGCAAGAAACTCAGAAATACCTTGTGTTACTTTTGATGTTGAGTCGTTATACACAAATCTTCCACACGAGGGCGGTATTGAAGCTATGGAACATTTTCTTCTGCAACGTGACCCTAATGAACTACCTTCCAGTGCATGCATTATAACATTGTCTGAAATAGTACTCACACATAACTATTTCATGTTTCTAAATGATTTCTTTATTCAGACGAAGGGTACTGCTATGTGATCCCCCATGGCTCCTAACTATGCTAATTTGTATGTGGGTTACATGGAGAAACACTATTTTCAATCCTCTCAAAAATGTTTTCTTGCCTCAAATCATTATGTGGAAATGGTATATTAATGATATTTTTGTTCTATGGAGGGGTGATGCAAAACAGCTCCAGGCGTTCCATGCTCTTCTTAACTCCTGTTCTGATCATTTGAGATTTACTATGCAATCTGATACACGTCAAATCAGTCTTCTTGATCTTGTGTGAAGATAATGTTCCACATCAACAACAAACTAGAATGGTCCAAACACACCAAGACAGTCGTGAAGAGGACACGACAAAGCCTCTTCCCCCTCAGGAAACTAAAAAGAGGGTAGTGCATACGGCCCAGTACATCACTGGGGCTAAGCTGCCTGCCATCCAGGACCTCTACACCAGGCGGTGTCAGAGGAAGGCCCTAAAAATTGTCAAAGACCCTAGCCACCCCAGTCATATACTGTTCTCTCTACGCATGGCAAGCGGTACCGGAGTGCCAAGTCTAGGACAAAAAGGCTTCTCAACAGTTTTTACCCCCAAGCCATAAGACTCCTGAACAGGTAATCAAATGGCTACACAGACTATTGTGTATAGCTTGTCTTTTTACTGTTGTTTTATTTCTTTACTTACCTATTACGTACCTTTTTTGCACTATTGGTTAGAGCCGGTAAGTAAGCATTTCACTGTAAGGCATTTCACCTGTTGTACTCGACGCACGTGACAAATAAACTTTGATTTGATTTGATCCTTGACAAGTCTCGGAGGGTTGATTCCTGCGCTACCGAAATGAAGCCTTGGCCTCGAACGCTTACAGAAACTGAACGTTTCTTAATGGAAAATCACGATATAGTTTATAGCACTTGGAATTTGTATTTGCTAATATATATATATTTTTTTTATAATATTGACACCATATTCCATTGGTTAACTGACCACAATCCATTGAATCAATATGAAGAAGTGTTGATTATTTGACCACAGCACATGAAAGAAAACGTTGAAAAATGCAGCACAGCGTTATGTTTTCCTGCAATGTTCACTGCTGGCGTGTGAGGCCAAGAGTGCGGGGCGCTTCATTTCTGTCGCGCAGGGATCAAAACGTTAACAGTTCTGCGCTGCTCCGCAAAGCGTAAGAAGTAGAGGCCCTATCACCATAAATGCTGCAAGGCCAACGCAGACAGCAGATTGATCATATAGTTCCTTTTAGCCTGCCTGCTCTCTAGCCATCGTGCACTGTCCAACATAACATGGGAGGTTGCGTTCATGTGGGCTAGCCCCCCCCATGTAACAAAACACCATTCAGCAGTATGTCAACATCAAAGTCCTTGTCCGTCAAAACGACACGCCACACCCATGGACCTTCGTTTATTCTCCGAAGTATGTAGCGAACATAGAGCAGCGGAATAATTCAGTTTGAGTCGTTAGGCAATGTCAACAAACTCACGCTGAGAAGAAAAACCGGTTAAAGAAATCGGACGATCCATTTTCTGGATTTAATTTAGCCCCTCTCTGAAGTGAACAATTTATCTAAGCTGTTGTTTGTATCATAACCAAATATTAAAATGGGAAGAATTAATATCTGGGTAAAACGGGCGTTCATTTGTGTGTGTGTCTTGATAGGGGTAAGTAATCTTCCAGTCTATTGGCCTTATATCATTGGAGTTGATTAGTTCGTTTTTTTTATCGGCCACTTTATGACGGTGTAGACAAGTTTAGTTATATTACTTTCCTTCCTACATTTATTGCAGCGCTTGTTGTTGTTATGCGCGCGGTGGGGTGCCCAAGCAATGAGCGGTGCTGCTTACATTAAAATACATTGGCCGATTGTTCTCCTCTAGTGTAGTACTGAACAAAGAAGTAAAACAAAATAGATGTTGTAGCCTACGTAGTTACCCTTTGATATCAGCTGTCATGTTTAAACTTTCACTGGAATCCGTTTTTTTAGGTGTGGCTTGTGGGGGATGTGTTCAACATATGTATTTATTGTCTCAGCATATTCTACTTAAGCTGCAGTATGTTATAAAGTTATGTCATGTTTATTAACTCAGACACACGGCATACCACAAAGGGTTTGTAAGTATATTTGATTAGTAAACAGCCAACTAAATTAACATTTCAGCTATTCATGTCATCATTTATAGGCTATTTATAAATGATACATATTAAATATATTGTAAACTCATTAACCCTCTGCTCACAAACCCTGTAAATAATTCCATCCCTCATGACTCATGATGAAGCATGAGTAGAATTCTCAGAATAATACCCTGTACATTGTAATGATTGTATCTACATTTACTGTGTATTATCAGTAGAATTCTCAGAATAATACCCTGTACATTGTAAAGATTGTATCTACATTTACTGTGTATTATCAGTAGAATTCCCAGTATAATACCCTGTACATTGTAAAGATTGTATCTACATTTACTGTGCATTATCAGTAGAATTCCCAGTATAATACCCTGTACATTGTAATGATTGTATCAACCTTTACTGTGTATTATCAGTAGAATTCCCAGTATAATACCCTGTACATTGTAATGATTGTATCAACCTTTACTGTGCATTATCAGTAGAATTCCCAGTATAATACCCTGTACATTGTAATGATTGTATCAACCTTTACTGTGCATTATCAGTGTTGTATTCTCTTCAGATCATCAGCACCCTCTTGCTGGCCATCACATTATTTGGACATGGGCACTTCCACCAATCAGAAGAAGTAATTGTTATTTTTATAGCTCCTATTACATTTCCTTATTATGTCATACACCTTTAGTTATAATAATTCTGTGTCCATCTAGCCTGGTCCCAGATCTGTTTGTGCTGTCTTTCTAACTCCTACAGTGTTTAGCATGACAACAACCATAGGAGTTGGCTATAGAGCATAAACAGATCTGAGACCAGGCTAGAATCCATCAGCATCATTGTAATATTATGATTATAAACCCAGAATTGCCATTTCATGAATTTGACTTGTCTTCCTACTCACAGATAGACAAGATGCTGCCAGGGATAGCAGTTCTGTATGTCCTAGACGCAGCAACCCTGGCCCTTTCAATCTTTGGGGTCTATGGAGCTCGCAAGGAGAAGAAGTGGGCTGTGATTCTGGTAAGCTTGCCAAGACCTGTACCCTTAAGTGGTAGATGCCCTGGTCCCAGATCTGTTGGTGTGATCTTGGACAATGACCATAGGGGTTGGCTATACAACACAAACAGATCTGGGACCAGGTTAGTGTCTACCGACGTGCAAAACGGTTCCTTTCTGACAAGTCATGGCATGCCGTAGAACTCAACTGAAACCAATCAACCATTTTCCCCATGACCTGTTTCTAACATGTTTCCCAGAAAGTGTGATATGGTTTGAAGTGATTTTTGATTTGAATGAACCTTTAAGTATTGATTTTGCTTGACAAACCCCAATATGTGTGTGTAGTTTTCTGTAGGTATGTCACTGGCCAGCCTATACCTGTTTGTGAATTGTGTGAAAGGATATCAAGCCAAACACGAGGTACAGTCTACAGCTTATATGTATGTATCTTACCTTTTGAATTCAACCTTGAGCCAATGTTTGTTTGCTGTTCCGGTGAAAATATATTAGAGTTAAATGTAACATAAATGTTATAGTATAAAGCATGATGGTGGAATATATCTGACTCTTGATAATTCAGTCTGTTCCTATCAAAGTCGTAGATTATTACTGTATAGGTTTTAGCTGTGAATATAACAGTCAATGTAAACCTCATTCATTTCAAGATGGAGGAGTTAAGCAGAAAGGAAGACCTAGCCATGATGCCTCTCAGTGGAGCGAAACAAAACGATATAGAACAGATGTACTACTTTCAAGCTAACGTAAGTCACCTTCATTGAGTACTTCTTAGGGTCTCGGCCAATCTAGGACAGGGTGTGTGCTTCCACCTTTGTAATTAGGTGTGTTTTTCCATGGGTGAGTCCTTAGGGCTGTGGGGTTGGGGTTGTTTTGGATACAAAGTGTCTGCAATGTGATGTAAACCTAGTCCTGCACTTTCATTGGAGATGTCTCCATGGAGTTGGCTTCAAGGCCTTATAGTTCTGGAAATCAATTAAGTGTTTTTAAAGTGTCTGTTGTGCTGTTTCCTTCACTTTCAGTTCAAATGCTGTGGGCTCGTACAAGGCTACCAAGACTGGGGCACAGACATCCCACTCTCCTGTCTCTGTTCTGATGAGGACTCAACAGACTTTAAATGTGTGAGTCTGCTGTGTTAAATAAGTTAACTTGTTGTTGTTGATGATGATGTTGTTGTTGTGTGTATGCTGAGGAGGATTCAGTGTGTCAGTCTGTGTTAAATAAGTTAACTTGTTCTTGTTGTTGATGTTGTTGTTGTGTGTATGCTGAGGAGGATTCAGTGTGTCAGTCTGTGTTAAATAAGTTAACTTGATGCTGTTGTTGATGTTGTTGTTGTTGATGTTGTTGTTATGTGTATGCTGAGGAGGATTCAGTGTGTCAGTCTGTGTTAAATAAATCTGTTATGTCTTTCGGTAAGATCAATTGATATATTTTTACGAGCCCATGTCACATTCTATTTCAGGTTGCTCGTGGTAACAATACAAGATTTGTTATTCACTATCCGAACAGTGATATGTCTGAGGATGATGACCACAAGGGATTAATGGATGAACACATGCTGGTATATAAAGAGGTAAAATCATGTCATTCCACTACACCATTACAATGCCATAATTCTAGTTTGATATACAAAGATGATTTACAGTACTCTTTGATACAATAAAGTGATATTTGTTCTGATTTAATACGGACACATGTACTCTTGTTTTTCTCACAAAATGATAAACTCTAAATTTGTAATTTTCAGCCATGTCTTCCCATCCTGATCCCTTTCATGGGCTATGCAATCAGCCTGATGATAGGAACATTAGCAGCACTTAACGCATTATGGGTATGTATTTCATATCTATGTCTGTACTATTTCACCATTTCAGGGTTGGGGTCCATTCAGTTTTTTAAATTCAATAAATAGAAAGTCAATTCCCCAAAAAATAGTCCTTAGTGGATTTTTCAATTCAGGAAATGAAATTCAATTGACTACCCGAATTGAAAACTTTAGTAGTATTTGTTCATTATAATTATTACCGATGTGGCAGCTAAAAGCTGAATTGCAGCACACAGTACATACAAGTAAACAAGAACAATTAAAACATCTGAAAGTCAGGATGCTAACTGAAGGATGGATGATTTGACCCCTGTCGTGGAAATTCAGTACTGAGACAGACTTGGTCATTTCTTCGAACAATCATCTTTATTTAATATTGATTAATTATTGCAACAATGAGGATGGTTGACCCCCCCCCCCCCCCTTGAGTGTTGGACCCAGTAACCTAACCTTTACACAAATGCAGAGTACTGTATATAGCTAACACTAACAATGCTCAGTCATGGTTGATTCAACCCCCCCTCATGCAGACCAAGGAGCATCATAAACCACTGGCTTCATTCATCCTGTCGTTATCTGCACTTGGGTTGTTGTCTTAACCCCACCCTGGCTTAGTTTCCAAGATGGAAGAATGATTTAGAGACAATGAGGAATTGTTCTAAACTCCTCTCTTGGTTACACCCATCACATTTTTACTATGTAATGCAGTCTTTAACTCATTTGTCAGCTCAAATCACCTTTGGTGACCATATGCCCAGATTAGCTGCAGGGAATTAGAGTGGAGACCATAAAAACATAGACACTAACAGGACAGAAATATCCTTCTATCTATTAAACATGAATTGCAAACTATTAATAATTAACAAATCAGGTAAATATGTCATTTTTCTATCACACCCCAACGCTGTACCATAGTGATTTTTACCGTACCTTTCGAGTGTAGGCCTATTAGACTGAACCATCATCTATCACACTCAGCATCTGGTCACCTGCTCCGTCAATCCTGACTGAACCGTTACTGTGTGTCTGGTCCTCAGGATGTTGGAGTTGCCCTGGCCATCACAATACTCTGCCAGATGAGAAGAAAGGTTGATGTGCCACCTGTGATCTTCACCTCTCAACCACCTCAATACAGGGAGCTGTGTGACACAGCAGAGAGTGTCTGACATGAAATGGTCCTCTTATGAAGGAGACTCAATGCACTAGTCTGAGTGCCAGTCTGTTTGTGCCATCATGACAACTCCTGTCACTCATTTGTGTCAAGCCAAACATGACAATGGGTGACAAAGAGTTGACTTGGCAATGACAGACTGGCATGATGGCCTTTATTTAGCTAGGCAAGTCAGTTAGGAACAAATTCTTATTTACAATGACGGCCTACCGGGGAACAGTGGGTTAAACTGCCTTGTTCAGGGGCAGAACGACCGTTGGCATTGGCAAGACCACAAACAGGTCTGGGATCAGGTTAGCAATGCACTCATATTATGCACATACTCATAACACACATGAAAGGACATCTCGGGACATTATTAGACATCTCTACTGTGTTGTCCAAAGTATTACTGTTCAACTGTTTAACCATTTAACCATTGTAGTGCCTCAGTGTTGGTTACAGTGTCTTGAATAAAGGGACAAGCATCTATTAACATTATGGTCCTTCTTTATTCGACAACCATTTCTTCCAATGACTTTTGTCCTCTCCCCATCCTTATTTCACTTTCTGCCTTTGTCTTTTCCTCCTGCTCTCTCCTCTCATCCTCCTCTCTCTTCCTCTCTGCTCTCCTCCTCTTTCTTCCTCTTTTCCACTTGCTCTCTCCTCTCATTCTCCTCTCTCTTCCTCTTTTCACCCTACTTGGCCCTATCAGATCCTACACCCATTAAAACCTCACCACTATTCCACTACTTGGCCCTATCAGATCCTACACCCATTAAAACCTCCCCACTATTCCACTACTTGGCCCTATCAGACCCTACACCCATTAAAACCTCCCCACTATTCCACTACTTGGCCCTATCAGATCCTACACCCATTAAAACCTCCCCACTATTCCACTACTTGGCCCTATCAGATCCTACACCCATTAAAACCTCCCCACTATTCCACTACTTGGCCCTATCAGAGCCTACACCCATTAAAACCTCCCCACTATTCCACTACTTGGCCCTATCAGATCCTACACCCATTAAAACCTCCCCACTATTCCACTACTTGGCCCTATCAGAGCCTACACCCATTAAAACCTCATCACTATTCCACTACTTGGCCCTATCAGATCCTACACCCATTAAAACCTCCCCACTATTCCACCTCTTGGCCCTATCAGATCTTACACCCATTAAAACCTCATCACTATTCCACTACTTGGCCCTATCAGACCCTACACCCATTAAAACCTCCCCACTATTCCACTACTTGGCCCTATCAGATCCTACACCCACTAAACCCCCCCCCCACTATTCCACTACTTGGCCCTATCACATCCTGCACCCATTAAAACCTCCCCACTATTCCACTACTTGGCCCTATCAGATCCTACACCCAATAAAACCTCCCCACTATTCCACTACTTGGCCCTATCAGATCCTACACCCACTAAAACCTCCCCACTATTCCACTACTTGGCCCTATCAGATCCTGCACCGGGCCTCTTTTCCACGTTAACAGCATGCATACGTAAACACAGCACCAGACCAATGTTTATCGATTATATTGACTAGATAGTGACCGCTCTAACAATGGAAATACATCTCCTCAATGATCGAAGGCAGGCGAGATCAGGTTGTACCATTCTAGCCAATGAGAAGGCAGATACACGTGTGAAAAACTGGAACAACTATGAGATTTTTCTCAAAGTTGCCAGAATGTAACCTGCATCCACTTATATCAGTACATTTGTAACAGCCTAAACATCACGGAACTATTAGATCAAATAAGCCTCACATATTTGACCCTTCGCTAAGTTCCGCCTCACTTAGTTACTTTTGCAACATCGAACAACATTTTCCCTGGAAGCCCAAATCCCCATTCAGCCACAGTGGAAATCCCCTCACAACGATCTCAAAGTGTGTTTCTAATACACAATGAAACACTGACTTCCCCTTGCTAACCAGGAAACTCTTGGGTATGTTGTTGTGGACTGTTATTATCATTGCTTCACTGGAACCTGGTAAAATGATGTTTGTAGTGTAGCTAGCCACCGAATAGCTCTGAATTCACTGTCCGCATGCAGTCCAAGCTGTAACCCCTTTTGGAGCTAATAGTGGTCTGAATTTGTATCCTGATGTCGACAGCAGATTAGAGTTGTATTCATCAGTGGAGGCTCCTCAGAGGAGGAAGGGGAGGACCATCCGCCTCAGTGCATTTCTGAAAAATACAAATAGGGAAACATTTAAAAAGTTATATTTTTTAATAAAACTATACAATATATATTCAGGTCAGCAAATAAATGATTTAAACACACTGTTTTGCACTAAAGGTCTACAGTAGCCTCAGCAGCAGTCTGTAGGGTAGCACCATGGTGTAGCTAGAGGACAGCTAGCTTCTATCCTCCTCTGGGTACATTGACTTTAATACAAAACCTAGAGAACTCATGGTTCTTAACCGCTTCCATAGACTTACACAGAAATTGTGACAACGTCAGAGCCCTTGCAAGATGAACTGACGTTGTCCACCCAATTAGAAGATCAGAGAATGAATATAGTACTGGAAGAATAAGCTACAGCTAGCTAGCACTGCAGTGCATAACATGTGGTGAGTAGATGACTCAATGAGAGAAAAAGACAATAGTTGAACAAATTAATTTCTTCCAAAATTAAGGAGAAGCAAGACAGAAAGAGAGAGAGAGAGATAGCTATGTTTGGTTGTATTCTTTTCTTCACTTTCACTTAGCTAGGGAATGCAGCTAGCTAGTTTAGCCTATTCAAATACCTGGCTCAAACAGAGAAGGATGCTATGTTACTTAGTTGGCTATGGCTATCCAACTCTGGAACTCATTCAAGTCAAGATAAGCTCTTGGTTTAATGAATGTTTGCCACTGTAGGCTGTGTGTAGCGGTTAGCGGTCATGATATGAAGGTTTGGCTTGTAAAGGTTTTTTCTCCTGGTTACAGACAGCTGATGTGTTGTGCACTAAAGTCCACAAGCGAATGGAAAAGGTGAGAGGATGAGAGCGAGTTGGTAATTGCAAGAAGGAATTCTATATACAACGAGCAAAGTGTTCATGCTGTTTTTATGTGGCTGCTATGAAAGTGAATTGTGTTTGTGTGTGATCAGGTGTGTGTTCATTCATCCGATTCTGTTAAAAGAAAAACCTTAAACGGAAGCAAACAAACAAAACAGAAATAAACATACCTGAATTTGTCCAATAGAAACTCACATTTGCAACTGTTGGACTAATGATTACATCTTAGATCAGCTAGATGCAGGCAAGAGTGTGCAAACGGCTCTGCATATCACCTTACAGTTCTTTCATATCCTCCTAGGGAGGAGGAGGTAGGGTTTCTATTGGACAGAGCCTAACTATACTGGCCCAATAAGCACATGCCCTAGTGATAGGGTTTCTATTGGACAGGGCCTAACTATACTGGCCCAATAAGCACATGCCCTAGTGATAGGGTTTCTATTGGACAGGGCCTAACTATACTGGCCCAATAAGCACATGCCCTAGTGATAGGGTTTCTATTGGACAGGACCTAACTATACTGGCCCAATAAGCACATGCCCTAGTGATAGCTGTTATTGGACAGTGGTTAGGGTTTGGCATTGGTGCTGTTGTCCTGGGTTCAATACTCTCTAGGGGAGTCACCCTACTCTCACATCAGTACCAATATATGTTAATGTCATTATTTGGCAGCAGTTAAACACCTATCTGATCGGATTCAAAATAAGTTTGTCAATGACACGTTTGTTGTGCATTATATATGTGGTGTAGATTTCAAAATGACCATGGAGTTATTTTTGAGATGCTCAGCTATGTAGAATGAATAAATACTGACCATTTATGAGGTAGTAGAAATGTGGTCAATTATAATTCGTGCTCAAGGGGAAAACGTACATACTCCTATCGTTTGATGACAAACTCATTTTAAATTGGATCAGATAGGTCTGTTGTAACTGATGCCAAAATAATGACATTAACATATTTTTGTTAAGTGGGTCTTGACCAATGACAAACACCTTCACCACTGTCCCAGTAAGGGATATCGCTAGGACATGTGCTCATTGGGCCACTATAGTTAGGCCCTGTCCTGTCCAGAACAAACCCTACCCCCTACTCACCAGGCACTTGTTGTAGATCTGAAACAACTTGATACCTCTGTTAAAAGTACACTCAAGAAAAAGGGATTCAAGAGTATCAATTAAAACCGGTTTACATGCACCACCAACATCAGACAACTGTTCTGAAAGCCCTTAAATGGATGAAATAAGTCAATCAAATCAATGATGATAATGGTCAGATTAATCAGTACATGATATAGACATGGTAGTGTAGCAGGAAGCTAGACATACCGTGAAACAAGAGGTTTTGAGTTCAAATCACTGGTGAGAACTGTAGAATAATAATTATTGTATAAACTAACATGCACAATGTAGTCAAATATCTCATTTGATTATGTTATGTTAAAAGCATTCTGTGTGAGTATCCCTTGCCAACAAAAAAAAGAGCTATGAATGGATCAGTGGTTCACCAATCAGGACCTTGATTGGCATGACAACACAAGTCTTGACGTGTAATGAAACCATTTTGATCAGTGGTTCACCAATCAGGGCCTTGATTGGCATGACAACACAAGTCTTGACGTGTAATGAAACCATTTCTATTTGTTTTGTTCCATCAGGCGACGTCCTGACAACTGATACACAGAAATGTTCTTGAAACGTGTCTAGAACATGAATATCTTATGTTCTGAGAACACGAAGACAGCTTGTCTGTCAAAATGTTGGACATAAATATGTTTGCATCTGAGCTAATAGAGCGTACGGCTCTCCTTTACTTAATCTTGTTTTCTGAGAACATAGCAGCCATGTTCTGTGTATGTTTGTTGGGACGTTGATGGAATATTCTCCTAACCCTTACAACACTGGACACATGGATGTTCTTGCCACGTCCATTAAACATCAATATTGTCCACTGAATTATTATTATTTTTTAAAATATAAACGCAACATGTAAAGTGTTGATCACATGTTTCATGAGCTGAAATAAAAGATCCCAGAAATATTCAGTCTGCTCAAGTCATTATGCTTTATAGGTGGTGTGGAACGTTCCAGAAGGAGGATTATTGGAAACTATTTGACTTGAGCCAGTTTTAGATGCATAATGAGTCTGTTTATAATCACAAAAAGTGCTTATTAGTAGTAATAATTTGTTATTGGTTAGGACGTTGGAGCTGGAGAGACAAAGGGAAGTCCAGAATGTCTCTGTATGGCCATATGTTATTTCTGCATATTAATATTTCTAAGGAAGTAGGTAAAGAACCACAGGCGAGTCTCAGTTCCTGGTAAGATCATGCGAGTTTCGGTGGAACTAGGGCCGGAAGAGACTTCCACATCGAAGTGAGGACAAAGTTGAAGAGAAGAAACTTCCACGAGGGAGGCTAGAGTGGCACATCCCATCAACCCTTCAACTATAGCCTTTTCTCTCTCACACACACCTCCCTGCCCACAAAGGTCCTGCACTCAGGCTGGGCCACGATTACACCAATAGGGGGACCTGACTCAGTTCCTGCCCAACAACAGAGACTGATTGTATTCCAGACATACAAGGAGGTGACTCCTAATCGAAAGGTATAATAATATATGCTTGTGTGAATTCTATGTGTGCTTGCAGCAGCAGCATCCAGTTTTGGGTGGAATAAATCTAGTCTGAGCTTCCTTTGGTGTCTGACTGGATTTGCACCAGAACTTAGAACCTAACTGTTACGAATCCCTTTTGGCCCGACAGTCTAGGGGGGATGGTAGTGAGACCCGTAACATAACTCATGTAAATTATAATTGTGACAAAGTGAGTGTGAACGAAATAACCACGACAACCGAAATAATACCGTCAAACTCAGGGTTTATTTATAAACACACGGTAATGGGGGGAGCAGGAAAAAGGGGCTGAGCTGGACCCAAGGAAAGAAACAATAAATATACAAAAACACCCCTAAGTTAGACTAGCCTACTTTAATAACAGCTAACTAACTAACCAAAAATACAGTGGGTGGTCCGCCCAGTTCTAACTAGTGTGTTTAACAAAGTTTACCTACGGGTAGTGTATGCCCATGGGCGACTTGTCTTGGTTTCCCCCTTTTCCCACCAGCAACAAACACCATAACCAAAACAATACTCACAGGAGATGACAAAGTGATTTGGAGGTGCTCCAACAAAAGGAAAGGTTAATTAATACACAGAGAGCGAGCGAAGAACAGAGATCTACAAACATGGCATTTAACAAAGAGATTGAGCTACTGAAATCTATGAAGAACAGAGATCTATCAACATGGCATTACAAAGAGATTGAGCTCCTGAGCAAACAAATGATGGGGTTTTTAAACCATGGGGAAGGAACTGTGATAGGGTAGGAAACAGGAGGAGGTGTGTCTTCTGATTGATGGGTTGATTGTTGACTGATTGGGGAGTGATGATGTTCACCTGTGAGGGGAGACAGAGAGAAAAGAAACACACAGGATACACACACACAGGATAATGGTATCCGTAACACTCCCACCCTTAAAAGAGCAACCCTAGGGGGGGATTGCGATCACAGTATTTCAAGTAATACTCACAATAACAAAGTCAACCTTACAAAAATCATTTTTACACACGAGACAAAGCATCTGCCAACACATTATCAGAACCCTTTTTGTGGCGGATCTCCAAATTATAATTTTGTACAATCAGCGCCCAACGCATAAGGCGCTGGTTCTGGTTGTACATTCGGTGGAGAAAAACTAAGGGGTTATGGTCAGTATACACAATCACTGGTAGGGCACTGGAACCAATGTATACTTCGAAGTATTGCAGAGCCAACAACAAAGCAAGAGCTTCTTGCTCTATTGTCGCATAGTTTGTTTGACATTTATTAAATTTACGTGAAAAATAACAAACAGGATGATCTACTCCACTCTTGTCCTGCTGCAGTAGAACAGCACCAGCACCTCTGGCACTAGCATCTACCTCAAGCTTGAACGGTTGTTCAAAATCCGGAGCAGCAAGTACAGGGGTACTACATAAGAGTGCTTTCGCAGATTCAAAAGCGCTCTTACATTCAGGGGACCACACAAATGGTCTAGCCGGACTAAGCAAATCGGTCAATGGAGCAACTACCGCAGAGAAATTTTTACAGAAGCTACGGTAGTAGCCAACCATCCCTAAAAAGCGGCGTAGCTCTCGTCTGGTGGTAGGTGCAGGGAATGCAGTTATAGCCAAGACCTTGGCATCAACAGGGCGCACCTGTCCATGGCCAACCTCTTTACCGAGATAGGTAACAGTAGCCTTCCCAAACTCGCACTTTGCCAAATTCAGGGTTAGAGAAGCAGCTGCCAACCATTCACATACTACCCTTAGCAAGTCAACATGATCTGACCACTCAGACGAATAAATCACTAGGTCATCAAGGTATGCACTACAATTAGGAACGCCAGCTAATACGGAGTTAACCAGTCGTTGGAAAGTGGCTGGTGCATTTCGCATCCCAAAAGCCATTACTGAGTACTGAAGGAAGTTGTCTGGGGTCACAAAGGCAGAAATCTCAGAAGCACGTGAAGTTAACGGAACCTGCCAGTAACCTTTTAAGAGGTCCAACTTAGTTACATATTTAGCAGCACCAATAGTGTCAATACCGTCGTCCAGTCTGGGTAACGGGAACGAATCTGGCATTGTGACAGAATTTACCTTTCGATAATCCGTACATAACTTGGACGTACCATCAGGTTTAGGAACCAGAATGCAAGGAGAACTCCAAGGGCTGGAACTTGGCGTAGCCAGGTCATTCTCCAACAAATATTTCACCTCATCTCTCATTATCTTCCTCTTGGAAGCGTTGATACGATATGGGTGTTGCTTGATAGGTGTAGCATTTCCAACATTAATGTCATGTTCCAACACATTTGTGCGAGTAGGAACGTCATTAAAGAGACATGGAAAACTGTGTAGTAGCCTCACAATATCATTGGCCTGTCCATCCGTTAAATGAACCAGACCTGACTGGATAGACAGCAGCATTTCTGAGTTGGGCAATCTAACACACTGCTGCTGAGTATTGCGCAACTCTAATCCATCAACATCATCAATATGACAGTCCACTATCATCGCAGTAGTAGCAGAGGAGACAGCAGCTCCTTCCTCTGTTTTTGAACTATCTAACTGTGTGATGGGTCGGGTGTGGTATGCTTTCAACATGTTAATGTGACACACACGAGATTGGCGTTGTCTATCAGGAGTTTGAAGCACATAGTCAGTTTCACTTATTTTCTTCTCAATTAAATAAGGACCAGAGAAACGAGCTGACAGTGAAGATCCTGGAACAGGTAATAACACCAGTACTTGGTCACCTGGCTGTAGTGGACGAGAAACAGCCTCTTTATCATAGTGTCTTTTCATGCTCCTCTGTGAGGAAGACAGAGCTTCCTTTGCAAGAGCACAAGCTTGGTGTAGGCGCTCACGAAAGCGACTAACATAGTCCAACACATTCTCATCTCTGGTACACAACTCTTGGGACAAGAACTGTTCTTTAAGGACTTTCATTGGTCCTCTCACTGTGTGACCAAACACTAGTTCAGCCGGGCTGAAACCTAGGGACTCCTGCACAGTTTCACGAGCAGCAAACAAAACTAGAGGAACTCCCTCATCCCAATCTTTCTCAGATTCCAAACAATATTTACGTAGCATAGACTTCAGTGTCTGATGCCATCTTTCAAGCGCACCCTGAGACTCTGGGTGATAGGCGCTTGACACACGGTGCGTAATTGATAATGATTTCAACACTTGCTTGAAGAGCTTGGATAGGAAATTGGTACCTTGATCGCTTTGTACCACCTTAGGTAACCCGAATGTCGTGAAGAATTGTATTAAGGCTTTACTCACTACCGGGGCTGTAATCCTTCTCAGAGGAATAGCCTCGGGGTATCTTGTAGCCATACACATTATCGTTAACAAACACTGGTTACCCGATTTTGTCTTCGGTAACGGTCCGACACAATCAACCACCACATGCTCAAATGGTTCACCTATGACAGGTATAGGACAAAGAGGAGCAGGAGGAATAACCTGATTTGGTTTTCCTGTTATCTGACAGGTGTGGCATGTCCGACAGAACTGAGCCACATCTTGTTTTAAACCCGGCCAAAAGAAATGTCGAAGGATCCGATCATACGTCTTTGTAATTCCTAAATGACCAGACCACTGGTGATCATGAGCAAGGGATAATACATTTTGTCGAAAGGCTGTAGGAATCACCATTTGGTAAACAGCATTCCAATCTCCACCCGCGTCAACATGGGATTTCCATTTACGCATGAGGAGATTACCCTCAATGAAGTAAGCCACATTCTTATTCTTCACCTCTTCTAACGAGACAACACTAGTAAAACATTTAGCAAGTTTGTTGTCAACCTTTTGGTTAGCAATCAGCTGCTCACGAGTGACTGGTAACTGTATTGCATCAGCAATAAGTTCAACGTTCTTTAATTCTTTTCTGGGCTGTTTGTCAGAGGTGATCAACTTCTCAGAGGTATCACACAATCCATCCTCTTGATCATCATCTTTGAACAGAACAGTGTTCGACAAATCTATCACGTCACCCTCTTGTAGTGCCTGAGCACGAGTGACAGCACAAGCGGGGAACACATGTGGATAACTCTGTGCCAACTCATTCGAGAGAGAGTGGTCACTTTTATCCAATACTTCCAATACGGGTACTACCTTTCCTCCGGCAATATCGTTACCCATTATAAAGGTCACACCTTTCACTGGCAACTTAGGACGTACCCCCACTCTGAATATTCCACTGATTAACTCAGTGTACTTTCACAAAGTGCAACGGCACTGGGACAAAACCCATTTCAATACCCTGCACTAACACACTGGAACCACAGTATGTATCGTCAGATAAGGGCAACACATCAGACAATATAAACGACTGCGCCGCACCAGTATCTCTAAGGATTTTAACCGGACGCTGAGACGCTCCGTCATTCGTTAGGGACACAAACCCCTCGGAAATGAATGGTTCATAACTGCGGTCGGGGACTGAGACTTTCAAACTGCAGTTACCCTGAGGCACCTGTTTTGTTGCAGACCTCACAACCGTTCGAATTAGAGCAACACCTGTTGGTGGCTTGGCACGAAGAGGCATCCCTTGTTTGCGTTTTAGCAGGAAACAATCATTAATCATATGTCCCACTTTATGACAATAGAAACAGGAACGCTCATTCTTCTGGCGTGCTTGATATACCACTGCTGGCCGACTAGGGCTAAAGGTAGGAAACTCAGTGGTTCTACTCTCAGTATGAGCCGAAAACACACTCTTGTGCGTCAACACAAACTCGTCTGCCAACACAGACGCTTCTGCCAGGGAGGATACTTTCTGTTCGTTTAGGTAAACTACAATGCGTTCGGGTAAGCAATTTTTAAACTCTTCCAACAAGATTAACTCCCGGAGAGAGTTGAAATCAGTTACCTTACTAGCAGCATGCCATTTATCAAACAGATTTCCCTTGTCTCTAGCAAATTCCACATACGTCTTACTAGAAGACTTTCTATGAGACCTAAATCTCTGTCGGTATGCCTCAGGCACAAGCTCATAGGCACGAAGAACAGTAGCTTTGACCACTTCATAATTCAAACTGTCCTCTAGAGGTAGCGCTGACAAAACCTCTTGGGCTTTACCAGTTAATTTACACTGAAGTAATAGGCACCATACCTCTTCAGGCCACTTCAATGCTACACGCTCAAATACGCAAAAATAGGAGTCAACCTCCGACTCTCTGAACAAAGGTACTAAGGCTATCTGCCTGCTAATGTCAAACGTGTTTGAGGACACAGCAGGTGAAGACGGCTCACAAACAGGCACAGTAGGAACGAAGGCTAGCCTTGCTGTCTCTGCCTCCAGTTCCATCTGGCGCATTTTAAACGTCATCTGCCTCTGTTCTCGTTCTCGTTCTTTTTCTGCCTCAATTTTACACATCTCCAACTGGAGAGTCTCTCGCCTAATTTGGGCTCTCTTCCACCTCTAGTTGTAACTGTGCTAAACGGACATCCCTCCTGGCATCGCCGTTTGACAGTGGGGAGAGTGGATCTAAATGGGACAATGTGGCTGGTGTTTTAGCCTCGCCCTCACTATCAGACACCAATGGGCTTACAGGAGCAGCAACATCCCCTACAGGGTTAGTATGCCCAGGCAGCGGTAACACAAGCACCTGCTCTTCCAACAATACATTTAACACCAGCTGTTTAACCTCCGCCTTAACTAAACTCTGTGGAATCAATACCGAATAATGGTCAGCCAAGGTCATTAAATCAACTCTACGACATGTATCAAAAACCTCCCATGAAGGATTATCCAAAAAGGACTTAAAATCAAAAGTAGCCATCTTACACTACTTCACAAGAGCCAAAGAAAATAGCAAACACTAATGCTACTTCAGCTATGACGCTCAACACTGAACTATACCACGATCACAATCTACATGAGCGGCATGGGTGTCAGTAAAGACAGATCCCGGATGAGCCCCCACTTATGTTACGAATCCCTTTTGGCCCGACAGTCTAGGGGGGGATGGTAGTGAGACCCGTAACATAACTCATGTAAATTATAATTGTGACAAAGTGAGTGTGAACGAAATAACCACGACAACCGAAATAATACCGTCAAACTCAGGGTTTATTTATAAACACACGGTAATGGGGGGAGCAGGAAAAAGGGGCTGAGCTGGACCCAAGGAAAGAAACAATAAATATACAAAAACACCCCTAAGTTAGACTAGCCTACTTTAATAACAGCTAACTAACTAACCAAAAATACAGTGGGTGGTCCGCCCAGTTCTAACTAGTGTGTTTAACAAAGTTTACCTACGGGTAGTGTATGCCCATGGGCGACTTGTCTTGGTTTCCCCCTTTTCCCACCAGCAACAAACACCATAACCAAAACAATACTCACAGGAGATGACAAAGTGATTTGGAGGTGCTCCAACAAAAGGAAAGGTTAATTAATACACAGAGAGCGAGCGAAGAACAGAGATCTACAAACATGGCATTTAACAAAGAGATTGAGCTACTGAAATCTATGAAGACCAGAGATCTATCAACATGGCATTACAAAGAGATTGAGCTCCTGAGCAAACAAATGATGGGGTTTTTAAACCATGGGGAAGGAACTGTGATAGGGTAGGAAACAGGAGGAGGTGTGTCTTCTGATTGATGGGTTGATTGTTGACTGATTGGGGAGTGATGATGTTCACCTGTGAGGGGAGACAGAGAGAAAAGAAACACACAGGATACACACACACACAGGATAATGGTATCCGTAACACTAACATACAGATAGAAGGTCCCCCTAACCAACGGAAAACTGGACACTCAAACATTAGGGTAACATTACGGGTAACTTTACAAAAACCTTCTCCCTAGCAGGGGCGTCATGCACCCAAAACTCTGAACGGGCACAAAGTAATACACTGGACTTTGTGCAAACTGGAAACCGCATATCCTGAGGCTGCATTTATTGTAGCTGGGGACTTTAATAACATACATCTGAGGAGTATGCTACCGATGTTCTATCAACACATCTCCTGTGCTACTCGGGCATCGAGAAATCTGGACCATTGTTTCTCCCCCTTCGGGGATGGCTACAAGGTCCTCCCCCACCCTCCTTTCAGAAAATCAGATCATGCCTCCATTTTGCTCCTCCCATCCTATAGGCAGAAATTTAAACAGGAAGTACCCGTGGTAAGGACTGTTCAATGTTGGTCTGACCAATCAGAATCTATGCTTCAAGATTGTTTCAATATATGATGATCTGACTTGTTGGAAAGGTGGCATCCTATGATTGTGCCACGTTGAAAGTCTCTAAACTCTTCAGTAAGGCCATTCTACTGTCAATGTTTGTCTATGGAGATTGCATAGCTGTGTGCCTAATTTTATACACCTGTCAGCAATGTGTGTGACTGAAATAGCCGAATACAAATACTTTTGTACATATAGTTCAGCTCTGAGAGCTGTCTGGTTTAAAGACTTGTTGGTTTTGGAGGGCTGACTGCCTTAGCAGGAACTAAGGGGGATCCATAATAAACCCCAGGAAGAGTAGCTGATTCCTTGGCAGGAACCAATAGGGATCCATAATATACCCCAGGAAGGGTAGTTGCTGCCTTAGCAGGAACTAATAGGGATCCATAATAAACCCCAGGAAGAGAAGCTACTGCCTTGACAGGAACTAATGGGGATCGTTAATAAGTATAAATACAACTGAAAATACAGCACGTGGAATCATTCCCATTGTAGAGAAGCTACCCTCCAGTCTTCAAGAGAAATGGGTGTCACAGACTGAGTTGCAAACAGCGACACCATGTGGCCTTTCTCCCCCTTTCACTTGTCCTTTTTCATCCTCAATGAGACAAACGTGAGGAACGACCCCAGCTTTACCCTTTCAACCTCAAGTACATCCATGACAAGACCAGAGGGACTCCAAGTAAGTAATCCCATCTCAGCACACTAAACAGAGGCTGGTAAACCTGCCTACCATCAACATCCAGTTGAGGACACAGACACAGGGTGCCCTATCCACAAGTACCACACCATCTCAAGAGCTGTAGAGGATTCAGACAAAAGCCTCTGGAAGAATGTAAACGTTGTCTAAAGGACAACTCAATTTGCTTTAGATGCTGCGCTTCAACAAGCCAGCATGCTGCACAGAGTGTAACAGTAACCAACATGTTGCAGCTCTTAATGCTGTCCCAGTGCCCTTGGCTATAACAGAGGTTTCCTCACCTGCCATAGAGCATGGCAGGAATGGCGACGCTCACTCTCCCATAGGTGTCGGTCATGGGCATGCCCAAGAGCCCATGTTTGTCAACGCACACAAAAGCAACCCTTGTTGAAAATTGACCGCAGAGCAATGGAGCCTCCAGTCCAACCAAGCTCCACAGCCAACCAGCTTCCAGAGCCAGTCAGCGTTTAGAGTCAGCCTTTCAAAACCAACATGTCTTTACAACTAGACAGCTCTCAGAGCTAACCTATAAATACAAAATGATGTGGACACCCCATCAAATTAGTGGATTCAGCTATTTCAGCTACACCCTTTGCTGATAGGTGTATGAGCACACAGCCATGGAATCTCCATAGACAAACATTGGCAGTAGAATGTCCTTACTGAAGAGCTCAGTGACTTTCTACGTGGCACCGTTATGGGATGCCGACTTTCCAACAAGTCAGTTCGTCAAATGTATGCTCTGCTAGAGCTCCTCTGGTCAACTGTAAGTGCTGTTATTGTGAAGTGGAAGCGTCTAGGAGCAACAACGGCTCTGCCGTAAAGTGGTGGGCCACACAAGCTCACAGATTGGAACCACCGAGTGCTGAAGCGGGTAAGATGTACAAATCATCTGTCCTCGGTTGCAACACTCACTCCGAGTTCCAGACTTCCTCTGGAAGCAACGTCAGCACAAGAACTGGTCGTCGGAGCTTCATGAAATGGGTTTCCATGGCCGAGCAGCCACACCCAAGCCTAAGATCACCATGCGTCGGCTGGAGTGGTGTAAAGCTTGCCGCCATTTTTTTTATGTTGTTGATTTAAATAAAACGTATATTTTTTACCCCCTTTACCCCCTTTACCCCCTTTACTCCCCAATTTGGTGGTATCCAATTGTAGTTACTATCTTGTCTCATTGCTACAACTTCCCTACGGGCTCGGGAGAGACGAAGGTTGAAAGCCATGCGTCCACCATACACAACCCAACCAAGCCACACTGCTTCTTAACACAGCGCGCATCCAACCCGGAAGCCAGCCGCACCAATGTGTCGGAGGAAACACTGTGCACCTGGCGACCTGGTCAGCACGCACTGCGCCCGGCCCGCCACAGGAGTCGCTACTGCGCGATGAGACAAGGATATCCATTGTCCTGGTGGAAGGTGAACCTTTGCCCCAGGCTGAGGTCCTTAGTGCTCTGGAGCAGATTTTCATCAACAATCTCTCTGTACTTTGCGCCGTTCATCTTTCCCTCGCTCCTGACTAATCTCCAATTCCCTGCCGTTGAAAAACATCCCCACAGAATGATGCTGCCACCACCATGCTTCACCGTAGGGATGGTTCCAGGTTTCCTCCAAATGTGACCCTTGGTATTCAGGTCAAAGGGTTCAATCTTGGTTTTGTCAGACCAGAGAACTTGTTTCTCATGGTCAAAGAGTCCTTTAGGTGCCTTTTGGCAAACTCCAAGCGGGCTGTCATGTGCCTTTTACTGAGGAGTGGCTCCTGTCTGGCCACTCTAACATAAAGGCCTGATTGGTGGAGTGCTGCAGAGATGGTTTTCCTTCTGGAAGGTATACAGAGGAACTCTGGAGCTCTGTCCTGAGTGACCAAGGCCCTTGTCCCCCGATTGCTCAGTGTGGCCAGGCAACCAGCTCTAGGAAGAGTCTTGGTAGTTCCAAACTTCTTCCACTTAAGAAAGATGGAGGCCACTGTGTTCTTAGGGACCTTCAATGCTGCAACCATTTTTTGGTACCCTTCCCCAGATCTGTGCCTCGACACAATCCTGTCTCGGAGCTCTACGGACAATTCCTTCAACCTCACGGCTTGGTTTTTTGCTCTGATATGCACTGTCAACTGCAAAAATATCGAAAAACCTGTTTTCGCTTTGCCATTATGGGTTATTGTATGTAGATTGAATGGAAGAAAATTATATTTAGTCCACTTTAGAATAAGGCTGTAACAGAACAAAGTGTGTAAAAAGTCAAGGGGTCGTACTACTTTCTGAATGCACATGTACAATTTGTTTGAATGATAATGTTCTCCGTTTTGCTCTATAACCCCCACAAGCGTCTTGAGACTCGTCTGCAGTTGGTAGAATCCGATCTGCCAACTTCGTTCTGTAGTGTCCGAACAGTTTGGGCTACACACTACACAGTATTTGGGGAAAGGTGAGACTCTCATGAACACGTACACGTTGGTTGTTTTGCTCTAGGATGCCCACAGGCCTCAAGAGACTTGTCTGAAGGTCCCCGGTAGAGTACTGTATATGTGTAGACAGTTTAGTGCCAAAAATAGGGGATTAAATATTGCTGAAATAAGTATAGTAACATAACATACCCAAACATATTCCCCATTCTTAGGAAAAGGATGTAATGATGAAGTCTACGTGGTGTAGGTATTTTACAATCAGAGGAGGTTGGTGGCACCTTAATTGGGGAGGACGGGTTTGTGGTAATGGCTGGAGTGGAATAGGTGGAATGGTATCAAATACATGAAATACATGGTTTCCATGTGTTGGATGCCATTCCATTAGTTTTCATAATTACTGTGTAAGTCTACGGAGAGGAGTGAGAACCATGAGCCTCCTAGGTTTTGTGTTGAAGTCAATGTACCCAGAGGAGGACAGAAGCTTTGACCAGGTTCCAGTGAAGCAATGATAATAACAGTCCACAACAACATACCCAAGAGTTTCCTGGTTAGCAAGGGGAAGTCAGTGTTTCATTTCATTGTGTATTAGAAACACACTTTGAGATCGTTGTGAGGGGATTTCACCAGTGTCTGAATGGGGATTTGGGCTTCCAGGGAAAATGTTGTTCGATGTTGCAAAAGTAACCAAGTGAGGCGGAACTTAGCGAAGGGTCAAATATGTGAGGCTTATTTGATCTAATAGTTCCGTGATGTTTAGGCTGTTACAAATGTACTGATATAAGTGGATGCAAGTTACATTCTGGCAACTTTGAGAAAAATCACATAGTTGTGTATCTGCCCTCTCATTGGCTAGAATGTTACAACCTGATCTCGCCTGCCTTTGATCATTGAGGAGATGTATTTCCATTGTTAGAGTGGTCACTATCTAGTCAATATAATAGATAAACATTGGTCTGGTGCTGTGTTTACATATGCATGCTATTTACGTGGAAAAGAGGCCCGGTGCAGGATCTGATAGGGCCAAGTAGTGGAATAGTGGTGAGGTTTTAATGGGTGTAGGATCAGATAGGGCCAAGTAGTGGAATAGTGGGGAGGTTTTAATGGGTGTAGGATCTGATAGGGCCAAGTAGTGGAATAGTGGGGAGGTTTTAATGGGTGTAGGATCTGATAGGGCCAAGTAGTGGAATAGTGGTGAGGTTTTAATGGGTGTAGGATCTGATAGGGCCAAGTAGTGGAATAGTGGTGAGGTTTTAATGGGTGTAGGATCTGATAGGGCCAAGTAGTGGAATAGTGGTAAGGTTTTAATGGGTGTAGGATCTGATAGGGCCAAGTAGTGGAATAGTGGGGAGGTTTTAATGGGTGTAGGATCTGATAGGGCCAAGTAGTGGAATAGTGATGAGGTTTTAATGGGTATAGGATCTGATAGGGCCAAGTAGTGGAATAGTGGGGAGGTTTTAATGGGTGTAGGATCTGATAGGGCCAAGTAGTGGAATAGTGGGGAGGTTTTAATGGGTATAGGATCTGATAGGGCCAAGTAGTGGAATAGTGGGGAGGTTTTAATGGGTGTAGGATCTGATAGGGCCAAGTAGTGGAATAGTGATGAGGTTTTAATGGGTATAGGATCTGATAGGGCCAAGTAGTGGAATAGTGGGGAGGTTTTAATGGGTATAGGATCTGATAGGGCCAAGTAGTGGAATAGTGGGGAGGTTTTAATGGGTGTAGAATCTGATAGGGCCAAGTAGACTGAAAAGAGGAAGAGAGAGGAGAATGAGAGGAGAGAGCAAGTGGAAAAGAGGAAGAAAGAGGAGGAGGAGAGGAGAGAGGAAGAGAGAGGAGAGAGCAGGTGGAAAAGAGGAAGAGAGGAGGAGAGGAGAGAGGAAGAGAGAGGAGGAGAGCAGAGAGGAAGAGAGAGGAGGATGAGAGGAGAGAGGAAGAGAGAGGAGGATGAGAGGAGGATGAGAGGAGAGAGCAGGTGGAAAAGACAAAGGCAGAAAGTGAAATAAGGATGGGGAGAGGACAAAGGTCATTGGAAGAAATGGTTGTCGAATAAAGAAGGACCATAATGTTAAAAGATGCTTGTCCCTTTATTCAAGACACTGTAACCAACACTGAGGCACTACAATGGTTAAATTGTTAAACAGTTGAACAGTAATACTTTGGACAACACAGTAGAGATGTCTAATGTCTAATAATGTCCTGAGTTGTCCTTTCAAGTGTGTTATGAGTATGTACAAAATATGAGTGCATTGCTAACCTGATCCCAGACCTGTTTGTGGTCTTGCCAATGCCAACGGTCGTTCTGCCCCTGAACAAGGCAGTTTAACCCACTGTTCCCCGGTAGGCCGTCATTGTAAATAAGAGGTTGTTCGTAACTGACTTGCCTAGTTAAATAAAGACCATCGTGGCAGTCTGTCATTGCCAAGTCAACACTGTCTTGTTTGGCTTGACACAAATGAGTGACAGGAGTTGTCATGATGGCACAAACAGACTGGCACTCAGACTAGTGCATTGAGTCTCCTTCATAAGAGGACCATTTCATGTCAGACACTCTCTGCTGTGTCACACAGCTCCCTGTATTCAGGTGGTTGAGAGGTGAAGATCACAGGTGGCACATCAACCTTTCTTCTCATCTGGCAGAGTATTGTGATGGCCAGGGCAACTCCAACATCCTGAGGACCAGACACACAGTAACGGTTCAGTCAGGATTGACGGAGCAGGTGACCAGATGCTGAGTGTGATAGATGATGGTTCAATCTAATAGGCCTACACTCGAAAGGTACGGTAAAAATCACTATGGTACAGTGTTGGGGTCGATTCATCCATCATTCAGTTTGCATCCTGACTTTTAGATGTTTTAATTGTTCTTGTTTACTTGTATGTAATGTGTACTGCAATTCAGCTTTTAGCTGCCACATCGGTAATAATTATAATGAACAAATACTACTAAAGTTTTCAATTCAGGTACTTGAAATTCACTTCCTGAATTGAAAAATACATATGAAAAATGACAGACAATTTTCAATTTGGGAATTGACTTTCTATTTATTGAATTTAAAAAACTGAATGGACCCCAACCCTGAAATGGTGAAATAGTACAGACATAGATATGAAATACATACCCATAATGCTGTCAGTGCTACTAATGTTCCTATCATCAGGCTGATTGCATAGCCCATGAAAGGGATCAGGATGGGAAGACATGGCTGAAAATGACAAATAAAGAGTTTGTAAAAAACAAGAGTATCCACTCTGTACTATATCAGAACTTGAACATATAGCTGTTTATTGTATCAATGAGCACTGCAAGACATTTTGAGCAAAATTAAAAACTTTTTAGTTGCACCTTCTTGACAGCAGAGAGAACATTTTTTTTAATTTTAGAGTTCATTTCGTGCAATTCTACACATTTTGACATGGGGTGTAGAGAAAATCTTGCCGTTTTAAAGCAAGTTTGCTGCAATTCTACACATTTTGCCATGGGGTGTAGAGAAAATCTTGCCGTTTTAAAGCAAGTTTGCTGCAATTCTACACATTTTGCCATGGGGTGGTGAGAAATGTATGCAGTTTTTAATATGACATGAGAGTGAGACTGACTAACAACATCATTGGGGACCTCATGGGCGGTAATTCGACCACGATAACAGGTTTAGATAGCTGACCGGTAAACAAATTTAGCCATCTAAAAGATATTATCTGACATGGCCTAGTTGATCTGACGGCCTTCAAAATGGCCGCCAGTTGCCCATCCCTGGTGTAGTGGAATGACATGATTTTACCTCTTTATATACCAGCATGTGTTCATCCATTTCTCCCTTGTGGTCATCATCCTCAGACATATCACTGTTGGGATAGTGAATAACAAATCTTGTATTGTTACCAGGAGCAACCTGAAATAGAATGTGACATGGTTTAAAACAGTGCTTTACTTTAGCTGCATGATTTCTTACTAGGCTGCAGCTTGGCATCCATTATGTGTCTGGTCCAAATGTGTTCTATGGTATTTGTTGGTCTTTTAGAGTATTGTCATGTACATCTTCCTCAGTTTATTTATGGTTGTCTTGTCACTGTCCTCATCATCTGTTTTGTATTATTTTTTTAAATAAAAAATGTATTGCTCTTACCGAAAGACAAGAGATTTCCACTTTCATATTTGAGTGATAATTTATTTAACAGACGGACACATTGAAACCCATCCTCCTCATCATACACATAACAACAGCAACAAGTTAACTTATTTAACACAGACTCACACATTTAAAGTCTGTTGAGTCCTCATCAGAACAGAGACAGGAGAGGGGGATGTCTGTGCCCCAGTCTTGGTAGCCTTGTACGAGCCCACAGCATTTTAACTGAAAGTGAAGGAAACAGAACAACAGACATTTTAAAAACATGATTTACCAGGTATAGTTAAGGCCTAGTCCTGAAAGAACCCTCCATGGAGAAATCTCCAATGAAAGTGTTTTTAGTCCAGGCCTTGATTTACATAATATGGAAAACTGGTCCTAAAGACACACACACATTGAAACAGCACTCTGGGACTTTGAATTGGCACCCTGGGACTTTGAATTGGCACCCTGGGACTTTGAATTGGCACCCTGGGACTGTGAATTGGCACTCTGGGACTGTGAATTGGCACTCTGGGACTTTAAATTGGCACTCTGGGACTGTGACTTGGCACCCTGGGACTTTGAATTGGCACTCTGGGACTGTGAATTGGCACCCTGGGACTTTGAATTGGCACTCTGGGACTGTGAATTGGCACTCTGGGACTGTGAATTGGCACCCTGGGACTGTGAATTGGCACCCTGGGACTGTGAATTGGCACTCTGGGACTGTGAATTGGCACTCTGGGGCATTGAATTGGCACTCTGGGACTGTGAATTGGCACTCTGGGACTGTGAATTGGCACTCTGGGACATTGAATTGGCACTCTGGGACTGTGAATTGGCACTCTGGGACATTGAATTGGCACCCTGGGACATTGAATCGGCACCCTGGGACATTGAATTGGCACCCTGGGACGTTGAATTGGCACCCTGGGACTTTGAATCGGCACAAGCAGAGACCATAAGAAGCATTAAATGAAGGTGACTTACGTTAGTCTGCATGTTGTATAGCCCTTCTAAATCAGTTTGATTCGCTCCACTCAGAGGCATCATCGCTAGATGTTCCTCTCTGGTTAACTCCTCCATCTTGAAATGAATCAAGTTAACGTTGAGTGTTATAGTCACAGCTGAAACCTATAATCAGCTCTGAATTTTGAAAAGGACAGATACAGTACATTGAATTGTCAAGAATCAGATGCATTGCACCATCATACAATAACTTCTCAAATATATTTTTACCAGAACAGCAAATAAACATTGCCTCAAGGTTGAATGAAAGTCACAGCCATGTATATCCCCCCAAGCAGATATCTCGAAGGCCCTGAAAGAACTACAGGTTGACTGATTATGATTTTTCAACACCGATACCGATAATTGGAGGACCAAAAAAAGCCAATACCGATTAATCGGACGATTTTTATATATATATATTTGTAATAATGACAATTACAACAATACTGAATGAACACTTTTATTTTAACTTAACATAATACATAAGTAAAATCAATTTAGTCTCGAATAGATAATGAAACATGTTCAATTTGGTTTAAATAATGCAAAAACAAAGTGTTGGAGAAGAAAGTAAAAGTGCAATATGTGCCATGTAAGAAAGCTAACGTTTAAGTTCCTTGCTCAGAACATGAGAGCATATGAAAGCTGGTGGTTCCTTTTAACATGAGTCTTCAATATTCCCAGGTAAGAAGTTTTAGGTTGCAGTTATTATAGGAATTATAGGACTATTTCCCTCTATACCATTTGTATTTCATTAACCTTTGACTATTGGATGTTCTAATAGGCACTATAGTATTGCCAGCCTGATCTCGGGAGTTGATAGGCTTGAAGTCATAAACAGCTCAATGCTTGAAGCACAGCGAAGAGCTGCTGGCAAACGCAGGAAAGTGCTATTTGAATGAATGCTTAGGAGCCTGCTGCTGCCTACCACCGCTCAGTCAAACTGCTCTATCAAATATAAAATCATAGACTTAATTATAATATAAGAAACACACAGAAATACGAGCCTTAGGTAATTAATGGTAAAATCCGGAAATTATAATTTAGAAAACAAAACGTTTATTCTTTCAGTGAAATACGGAACCGTTCCATATTTTATCTAACGGGTGGCATCCATAAGTCTAAATATTGCTGTTACATTGCACAACCTTCAATGTTATGTCATAATTATGTAAAATTCTGGCAAATTAATTACGGTCTTTGTTAGTAAGAAATGGTCTTCACACAGTTCACAACGATCCAGGCGGCCCAAACTGCTGCATATACCCTGACTCTGCTTGCACAGAACGCAAGAGAAGTGACACAATTTCACACCCTATTAAGACAGTTTATGTAAGTGTTTCCTTTATTTTGACAGTTACCTGTGTATATATATATATATATATATATATATATATATATATATATAGACTACTGTACCTCGTGTTTCCTTTATTTTGACAGTTACCTGTGTATGTATGTATATATATATAGACTACTGTACATCGTGTTTCCTTTATTTTGACAGTTACCTGTGTGTGTGTATATATGTATATATATATATATATAGACTACTGTAGCTTGTGTTTGCTTTATTTTGACAGTTACCTGTGTATATATATATATACAGTGCCTTCCGAAAGTATTCGGCCCCCTTGAACTTTGCGACCTTTTGCCACATTTCAGGCTTCAAACATAAGATATAAAACTGTATTTTTTTGTGAAGAATCAACAAGTGGGACTCAATCATGAAGTGGAATGACATTTATTGGATATTTCAAACTTTTTTAACAAATCAAAAATGGAAAAATTGGGCGTGCAAAATTATTCAGCCCCCTTAAGTTAATACTTTGTAGCGCCACCTTTTGCTGCGATTACAGCTGTAAGTTGCTTGGGGTATGTCTCTATCAGTTTTGCACATCGAGAGACTGAAATTTTTTCCCATTCCTCCTTGCAAAACAGCTCGAGCTCAGTGAGGTTGGATGGAGAGCATTTGTGAACAGCAGTTTTCAGTTCTTTCCACAGATTCTCGATTGGATTCAGGTCTGGACTTTGACTTGGCCATTCTAACACCTGGATATGTTTATTTTTGAACCATTCCATTGTAGATTTTGCTTTATGTTTTGGATCATTGTCTTGTTGGAAGACAAATCTCCGTCCCAGTCTCAGGTCTTTTGCAGACTCCATCAGGTTTTCTTCCAGAATGGTCCTGTATTTGGCTCCATCCATCTTCCCATCAATTTTAACCATCTTCCCTGTCCCTGCTGAAGAAAAGCAGGCCCAAACCATGATGCTGCCACCACCATGTTTGACAGTGGGGATGGTGTGTTCAGCTGTGTTGCTTTTACGCCAAACATAACGTTTTGCATTGTTGCCAAAAAGTTCAATTTTGGTTTCATCTGACCAGAGCACCTTCTTCCACACGTTTGGTGTGTCTCCCAGGTGGCTTGTGGCAAACTTTAAACAACACTTTTTATGGATATCTTTAAGAAATGGCTTTCTTCTTGCCACTCTTCCATAAAGGCCAGATTTGTGCAATATACGACTGATTGTTGTCCTATGGACAGAGTCTCACACCTCAGCTGTAGATCTCTGCAGTTCATCCAGAGTGATCATGGGCCTCTTGGCTGCATCTCTGATCAGTCTTCTCCTTGTATGAGCTGAAAGTTTAGAGGGACGGCCAGGTCTTGGTAGATTTGCAGTGGTCTGATACTCCTTACATTTCAATATTATCGCTTGCACAGTGCTCCTTGGGATGTTTAAAGCTTGGGAAATCTTTTTGTATCCAAATCCGGCTTTAAACTTCTTCACAACAGTATCTCGGACCTGCCTGGTGTGTTCCTTGTTCTTCATGATGCTCTCTGCGCTTTTAACGGACCTCTGAGACCATCACAGTGCAGGTGCATTTATACGGAGACTTGATTACACACAGGTGGATTGTATTTATCATCATTAGTCATTTAGGTCAACATTGGATCATTCAGAGATCCTCACTGAACTTCTGGAGAGAGTTTGCTGCACTGAAAGTAAAGGGGCTGAATAATTTTGCACCCCCAATTTTTCAGTTTTTCATTTGTTAAAAAAAGTTTGAAATATCCAATAAATGTCGTTCCACTTCATGATTGTGTCCCACTTGTTGTTGATTCTTCACAAAAAATACAGTTTTATATCTTTATGTTTGAAGCCTGAAATGTGGCAAAAGGTCGCAAAGTTCAAGGGGGCCGAATACTTTCGCAAGGCACTGTATATATATATATATATATATATATATATATATATGTAGACTACTGTACCTCGTGTTTGCTTTGATATCCATTCACGCACTCCACAAACAGGTATAGGCTGGCCAGTGACATACCTACAGAAAACTACACACACATATTGGAGTTGTCAAGCAAAATCAATACTTAAGGTTCATTCAAACTTATCACGCTTTTTGGGAAACATGTCATGGGGAAAGTGTTGACTGGTTTCAGTTGAGTTGTATGGCATGCCATTACCTATCAGAAAGGAACAGTTTGCAGCAGAGAAGTCAAGCCGGTAGCCAGATCCCAGATCTGTTTGTGCTATATAGCCAACACTTATGATAATTATCCAAGACAAACCAACAGATCTGGGATCAGGCTAACACTTTGAGACAGGTCTCGGTAGGCTTACCAGAACCACAGTCCATTTCTTCTCCTTGCGAGCGCCATAGACCCCAAAGATTGACAGGACCAGGGTTGCTGCTTCTAGGACATACAGAACTACTATACCTGGCAGAATCTCTATCTGTGAATAGGAAGACAAGCCAGACTAATGATATGGCAATTGTGGGTTTATAATCATAATATTACAATGATGCTGCTGGATTCTAGCCTGGTCTCAGATCTGTTTATGCTCTATAGCCAACTCCAATGGTTGTTGTCATGCTAAACACTGTAGGAGTTGGAAAGACAGCACAAACAGATCTGGGACCAAGCTACATGGACACAGCATTATTATAATGAAATCGATATGATATAATTAGTAAATGTAATAGGAGCTATAAAAATAACAATTACTTCTTCTGATTGGTGGAAGTGCCCATGTCCAAATAATGTGATGGCCAGCAAGAGGGTGCTGATGATCTGAAGAGAATACAACACATGATACAATCATTACAATGTACAGGGTATTATACTGAGAATTCTACTGATAATGCACAGTAAAGGTTGATACAGTCATTACAATGTACAGGGTATTATACTGGGAATTCTACTGATAATGCACAGTAAAGGTTGATACAGTCATTACAATGTACAGGGTATTATACTGGGAATTCTACTGATAATGCACAGTAAAGGTTGATACAATCATTACAATGTACAGGGTATTATACTGGGAATTCTACTGATAATGCACAGTAAAGGTTGATACAATCATTACAATGTACAGGGTATTATACTGGGAATTCTACTGATAATGCACAGTAAAGGTTGATACAGTCATTACAATGTACAGGGTATTATACTGGGAATTCTACTGATAATGCACAGTAAAGGTTGATACAATCATTACAATGTACAGGGTATTATTCTGAGAATTCTACTGATAATGCACAGTAAAGGTAGATACAATCATTACAATGTACAGGGTATTATACTGGGAATTCTACTGATAATGCACAGTAAAGGTTGATACAATCATTACAATGTACAGGGTATTATACTGGGAATTCTACTGATAATGCACAGTAAAGGTAGATACAATCATTACAATGTACAGGGTATTATACTGGGAATTCTACAGATAATGCACAGTAAAGGTTGATACAATCATTACAATGTACAGGGTATTATTCTGAGAATTCTACTGATAATGCACAGTAAAGGTTGATACAATCATTACAATGTACAGGGTATTATACTGAGAATTCTACTGATAATGCACAGTAAAGGTTGATACAATCATTACAATGTACAGGGTATTATTCTGAGAATTCTACTGATAATGCACAGTAAAGGTTGATACAGTCATTACAATGTACAGGGTATTATACTGAGAATTCTACTGATAATGCACAGTAAAGGTTGATACAGTCATTACAATGTACAGGGTATTATTCTGAGAATTCTACTGATAATGCACAGTAAAGGTTGATACAGTCATTACAATGTACAGGGTATTATTCTGAGAATTCTACTGATAATGCACAGTAAAGGTTGATACAATCATTACAATGTACAGGGTATTATTCTGAGAATTCTACTGATAATGCACAGTAAAGGTTGATACAATCATTACAATGTACAGGGTATTATACTGAGAATTCTACTGATAATGCACAGTAAAGGTTGATACAATCATTACAATGTACAGGGTATTATTCTGAGAATTCTACTGATAATGCACAGTAAAGGTTGATACAATCATTACAATGTACAGGGTATTATACTGAGAATTCTACTGATAATGCACAGTAAAGGTTGATACAATCATTACAATGTACAGGGTATTATACTGGGAATTCTACTGATAATGCACAGTAAAGGTTGATACAGTCATTACAATGTACAGGGTATTATTCTGAGAATTCTACTGATAATGCACAGTAAAGGTTGATACAATCATTACAATGTACAGGGTATTATTCTGAGAATTCTACTGATAATGCACAGTAAAGGTTGATACAATCATTACAATGTACAGGGTATTATACTGGGAATTCTACTGATAATGCACAGTAAAGGTTGATACAGTCATTACAATGTACAGGGTATTATACTGGGAATTCTACTGATAATGCACAGTAAAGGTTGATACAATCATTACAATGTACAGGGTATTATTCTGAGAATTCTACTGATAATGCACAGTAAAGGTTGATACAATCATTACAATGTACAGGGTATTATACTGGGAATTCTACTGATAATGCACAGTAAAGGTTGATACAGCCATTACAATGTACAGGGTATTATTCTGAGAATTCTACTGATAATGCACAGTAAAGGTTGATACAATCATTACAATGTACAGGGTATTATACTGGGAATTCTACTGATAATGCACAGTAAAGGTTGATACAGTCATTACAATGTACAGGGTATTATACTGGGAATTCTACTGATAATGCACAGTAAAGGTTGATACAATCATTACAATGTACAGGGTATTATACTGGGAATTCTACTGATAATGCACAGTAAAGGTTGATACAGCCATTACAATGTACAGGGTATTATTCTGAGAATTCTACTGATAATGCACAGTAAAGGTTGATACAGTCATTACAATGTACAGGGTATTATTCTGAGAATTCTACTGATAATGCACAGTAAAGGTTGATACAATCATTACAATGTACAGGGTATTATACTGAGAATTCTACTGATAATGCACAGTAAAGGTTGATACAATCATTACAATGTACAGGGTATTATTCTGAGAATTCTACTGATAATGCACAGTAAAGGTTGATACAATCATTACAATGTACAGGGTATTATTCTGAGAATTCTACTGATAATGCACAGTAAAGGTTGATACAATCATTACAATGTACAGGGTATTATACTGAGAATTCTACTGATAATGCACAGTAAAGGTTGATACAGTCATTACAATGTACAGGGTATTATTCTGAGAATTCTACTGATAATGCACAGTAAAGGTTGATACAGTCATTTGTTTCAGAGGAGTTGAGGGATCCATTTCTTCATAACTTCAATAATGCATTTGACCAACGCCATCTACAAATGTTTGTAAGCAGACAGTAAATTGTATTTACATATATTATATCTAGACTAAGAAATAGACTAAGAAATTATACATTATTAAGAAAGGAATAGCTGAAATATTTACTTAGTCAGCTGTTTATAAAAATCGAATATCAGTTATTGACTATCCTAATATTCTGACAAAAACGTGATAACTAAGGTCAGTAGGCCTATTTGAAGATGAGAATAAACATAACTCATGACTTTAAAACATTTAGCAGCGCGAGGATTATACTGATCAAAACCCAGTAGCCTAATTGCAACATTAAATGCATTTCTATTTCATTTGAGTGCTTCTTTCAATACCGGTCTATAGAACAACTCGCTCATTAGTGATGATGAAAGTGGCACTGCTCTTTATTCCGTCGCGTGTAAACTGCAACTCTCACTACTTGCGTTGAAGTAAATATAAATAAATAACCGGCAATAATTACAAAACATTTGCCTGTATTAAAAAACGTTGCTCCTACAAAAAATTGATTTATCAACTCGAATATTAACAGGCCAAAATACTGGACGATAACTTACCCCGATCAAGACACAGATGAAAATGAACGTCCGTTTTACGCAGATATGTATTGTTCCCATTTCTATGTTTGGTTATAATAAAAACAACAGTTTGGATAAGCAGTTCACTTCAGAGTTGGTCTTGCTGAAGCCCAAGATCTTTATGTCCAGAAAATAGATTGTCCGATTCCTTTAACTGTTTCTTCTTCTTCTCAACATGTGTTGACATGCTGCTCAATGGTGTTTTGTGTTATGGGAGGGACTAGCATGAACATTATGTCACTGATGGTTAGAGCTTAGGCATGCATAAAGGGAGGGACTTGACTTATATTTTCTTTAAATGGGCTCTCCCGGAAGTTAGAGAGAGATGTGAACCAGGCAGTAAGATTTGTGGCCAGTTGCCCTGAGTAAACGGCAACCAGTGGAGCACAAACAACATTGTAAACGTTGATCTGTTTATTTATCTTCCCCCACTATTCGTACTACAACTACAGTGCCTTGCGAAAGTATTCGGCCCCCTTGAACTTTGCTACCCTTTGCCACATTACAGGCTTCAAACATAAAGATATAAAACTGTATTTGTTTGTGAAGAATCAACAACAAGTGGGACACAATCATGAAGTGGAACGACATTTATTGGATATTTCAAACTTTTTTAACAAATCAAAAACTGAAAAATTGGGCGTGCCAAATTATTCAGCCCCTTTACTTTCAGTGCAGCAAACTCTCTCCAGAAGTTCAGTGAGGATCTCTGAATGATCCAATGTTGACCTAAATGACTAATGATGATAAATACAATCCACCTGTGTGTAATCAAGTCTCCGTATAAATGCACCTGCACTGTGATAGTCTCAGAGGTCCGTTAAAAGCGCAGAGAGCATCATGAAGAACAAGGAACACACCAGGCAGGTCCGAGATACTGTTGTGAAGAAGTTTAAAGCCGGATTTGGATACAAAAAGATTTCCCAAGCTTTAAACATCCCAAGGAGCACTGTGCAAGCGATAATATTGAAATGTAAGGAGTATCAGACCACTGCAAATCTACCAAGACCTGGCCGTCCCTCTAAACTTTCAGCTCATACAAGGAGAAGACTGATCAGAGATGCAGCCAAGAGGCCCATGATCACTCTGGATGAACTGCAGAGATCTACAGCTGAGGTGTGAGACTCTGTCCATAGGACAACAATCAGTCGTATATTGCCCATGTCCAAATAATGTGATGGCCAGCAAGAGGGTGCTGATGATCTGAAGAGAATACAACACATGATACAATCATTACAATGTACAGGGTATTATACTGAGAATTCTACTGATAATGCACAGTAAAGGTTGATACAGTCATTACAATGTACAGGGTATTATACTGGGAATTCTACTGATAATGCACAGTAAAGGTTGATACAGTCATTACAATGTACAGGGTATTATACTGGGAATTCTACTGATAATGCACAGTAAAGGTTGATACAATCATTACAATGTACAGGGTATTATACTGGGAATTCTACTGATAATGCACAGTAAAGGTTGATACAATCATTACAATGTACAGGGTATTATACTGGGAATTCTACTGATAATGCACAGTAAAGGTTGATACAGTCATTACAATGTACAGGGTATTATACTGGGAATTCTACTGATAATGCACAGTAAAGGTTGATACAATCATTACAATGTACAGGGTATTATTCTGAGAATTCTACTGATAATGCACAGTAAAGGTAGATACAATCATTACAATGTACAGGGTATTATACTGGGAATTCTACTGATAATGCACAGTAAAGGTTGATACAATCATTACAATGTACAGGGTATTATACTGGGAATTCTACTGATAATGCACAGTAAAGGTAGATACAATCATTACAATGTACAGGGTATTATACTGGGAATTCTACAGATAATGCACAGTAAAGGTTGATACAATCATTACAATGTACAGGGTATTATTCTGAGAATTCTACTGATAATGCACAGTAAAGGTTGATACAATCATTACAATGTACAGGGTATTATACTGAGAATTCTACTGATAATGCACAGTAAAGGTTGATACAATCATTACAATGTACAGGGTATTATTCTGAGAATTCTACTGATAATGCACAGTAAAGGTTGATACAGTCATTACAATGTACAGGGTATTATACTGAGAATTCTACTGATAATGCACAGTAAAGGTTGATACAGTCATTACAATGTACAGGGTATTATTCTGAGAATTCTACTGATAATGCACAGTAAAGGTTGATACAGTCATTACAATGTACAGGGTATTATTCTGAGAATTCTACTGATAATGCACAGTAAAGGTTGATACAATCATTACAATGTACAGGGTATTATTCTGAGAATTCTACTGATAATGCACAGTAAAGGTTGATACAATCATTACAATGTACAGGGTATTATACTGAGAATTCTACTGATAATGCACAGTAAAGGTTGATACAATCATTACAATGTACAGGGTATTATTCTGAGAATTCTACTGATAATGCACAGTAAAGGTTGATACAATCATTACAATGTACAGGGTATTATACTGAGAATTCTACTGATAATGCACAGTAAAGGTTGATACAATCATTACAATGTACAGGGTATTATACTGGGAATTCTACTGATAATGCACAGTAAAGGTTGATACAGTCATTACAATGTACAGGGTATTATTCTGAGAATTCTACTGATAATGCACAGTAAAGGTTGATACAATCATTACAATGTACAGGGTATTATTCTGAGAATTCTACTGATAATGCACAGTAAAGGTTGATACAATCATTACAATGTACAGGGTATTATACTGGGAATTCTACTGATAATGCACAGTAAAGGTTGATACAGTCATTACAATGTACAGGGTATTATACTGGGAATTCTACTGATAATGCACAGTAAAGGTTGATACAATCATTACAATGTACAGGGTATTATTCTGAGAATTCTACTGATAATGCACAGTAAAGGTTGATACAATCATTACAATGTACAGGGTATTATACTGGGAATTCTACTGATAATGCACAGTAAAGGTTGATACAGCCATTACAATGTACAGGGTATTATTCTGAGAATTCTACTGATAATGCACAGTAAAGGTTGATACAATCATTACAATGTACAGGGTATTATACTGGGAATTCTACTGATAATGCACAGTAAAGGTTGATACAGTCATTACAATGTACAGGGTATTATACTGGGAATTCTACTGATAATGCACAGTAAAGGTTGATACAATCATTACAATGTACAGGGTATTATACTGGGAATTCTACTGATAATGCACAGTAAAGGTTGATACAGCCATTACAATGTACAGGGTATTATTCTGAGAATTCTACTGATAATGCACAGTAAAGGTTGATACAGTCATTACAATGTACAGGGTATTATTCTGAGAATTCTACTGATAATGCACAGTAAAGGTTGATACAATCATTACAATGTACAGGGTATTATACTGAGAATTCTACTGATAATGCACAGTAAAGGTTGATACAATCATTACAATGTACAGGGTATTATTCTGAGAATTCTACTGATAATGCACAGTAAAGGTTGATACAATCATTACAATGTACAGGGTATTATTCTGAGAATTCTACTGATAATGCACAGTAAAGGTTGATACAATCATTACAATGTACAGGGTATTATACTGAGAATTCTACTGATAATGCACAGTAAAGGTTGATACAGTCATTACAATGTACAGGGTATTATTCTGAGAATTCTACTGATAATGCACAGTAAAGGTTGATACAGTCATTTGTTTCAGAGGAGTTGAGGGATCCATTTCTTCATAACTTCAATAATGCATTTGACCAACGCCATCTACAAATGTTTGTAAGCAGACAGTAAATTGTATTTACATATATTATATCTAGACTAAGAAATAGACTAAGAAATTATACATTATTAAGAAAGGAATAGCTGAAATATTTACTTAGTCAGCTGTTTATAAAAATCGAATATCAGTTATTGACTATCCTAATATTCTGACAAAAACGTGATAACTAAGGTCAGTAGGCCTATTTGAAGATGAGAATAAACATAACTCATGACTTTAAAACATTTAGCAGCGCGAGGATTATACTGATCAAAACCCAGTAGCCTAATTGCAACATTAAATGCATTTCTATTTCATTTGAGTGCTTCTTTCAATACCGGTCTATAGAACAACTCGCTCATTAGTGATGATGAAAGTGGCACTGCTCTTTATTCCGTCGCGTGTAAACTGCAACTCTCACTACTTGCGTTGAAGTAAATATAAATAAATAACCGGCAATAATTACAAAACATTTGCCTGTATTAAAAAACGTTGCTCCTACAAAAAATTGATTTATCAACTCGAATATTAACAGGCCAAAATACTGGACGATAACTTACCCCGATCAAGACACAGATGAAAATGAACGTCCGTTTTACGCAGATATGTATTGTTCCCATTTCTATGTTTGGTTATAATAAAAACAACAGTTTGGATAAGCAGTTCACTTCAGAGTTGGTCTTGCTGAAGCCCAAGATCTTTATGTCCAGAAAATAGATTGTCCGATTCCTTTAACTGTTTCTTCTTCTTCTCAACATGTGTTGACATGCTGCTCAATGGTGTTTTGTGTTATGGGAGGGACTAGCATGAACATTATGTCACTGATGGTTAGAGCTTAGGCATGCATAAAGGGAGGGACTTGACTTATATTTTCTTTAAATGGGCTCTCCCGGAAGTTAGAGAGAGATGTGAACCAGGCAGTAAGATTTGTGGCCAGTTGCCCTGAGTAAACGGCAACCAGTGGAGCACAAACAACATTGTAAACGTTGATCTGTTTATTTATCTTCCCCCACTATTCGTACTACAACTACAGTGCCTTGCGAAAGTATTCGGCCCCCTTGAACTTTGCTACCCTTTGCCACATTACAGGCTTCAAACATAAAGATATAAAACTGTATTTGTTTGTGAAGAATCAACAACAAGTGGGACACAATCATGAAGTGGAACGACATTTATTGGATATTTCAAACTTTTTTAACAAATCAAAAACTGAAAAATTGGGCGTGCCAAATTATTCAGCCCCTTTACTTTCAGTGCAGCAAACTCTCTCCAGAAGTTCAGTGAGGATCTCTGAATGATCCAATGTTGACCTAAATGACTAATGATGATAAATACAATCCACCTGTGTGTAATCAAGTCTCCGTATAAATGCACCTGCACTGTGATAGTCTCAGAGGTCCGTTAAAAGCGCAGAGAGCATCATGAAGAACAAGGAACACACCAGGCAGGTCCGAGATACTGTTGTGAAGAAGTTTAAAGCCGGATTTGGATACAAAAAGATTTCCCAAGCTTTAAACATCCCAAGGAGCACTGTGCAAGCGATAATATTGAAATGTAAGGAGTATCAGACCACTGCAAATCTACCAAGACCTGGCCGTCCCTCTAAACTTTCAGCTCATACAAGGAGAAGACTGATCAGAGATGCAGCCAAGAGGCCCATGATCACTCTGGATGAACTGCAGAGATCTACAGCTGAGGTGTGAGACTCTGTCCATAGGACAACAATCAGTCGTATATTGCACAAATCTGGCCTTTATGGAAGAGTGGCAAGAAGAAAGCCATTTCTTAAAGATATCCATAAAAAGTGTTGTTTAAAGTTTGCCACAAGCCACCTGGGAGACACACCAAACATGTGGAAGAAGGTGCTCTGGTCAGATGAAACCAAAATGGAACTTTTTGGCAACAATGCAAAACGTTATGTTTGGCGTAAAAGCAACACAGCTCATCACCCTGAACACACCATCCCCACTGTCAAACATGGTGGTGGCAGCATCATGGTTTGGGCCTGCTTTTCTTCAGCAGGGACAGGGAAGATGGTTAAAATTGATGGGAAGATGGATGGAGCCAAATACAGGACCATTCTGGAAGAAAACCTGATGGAGTCTGCAAAAGACCTGAGACTGGGACGGAGATTTGTCTTCCAACAAGACAATGATCCAAAACATAAAGCAAAATCTACAATGGAATGGTTCAAAAATAGAACGGCCAAGTCAAAGTCCAGACCTGAATCCAATCAAGAATCTGTGGAAAGAACCGAAAACTGCTGTTCACAAATGCTCTCCATCCAACCTCACTGAGCTCGAGCTGTTTTGCAAGGAGGAATGGGAAATATTTTCGGTCTCTCGATGTGCAAAACTGATAGAGACATACCCCAAGCGACTTACAGCTGTAATCGCAGCAAAAGGTGGCGCTACAAAGTATTAACTTAAGGGGGCTGAATAATTTTGCACGCCCAATTTTTCCATTTTTGATTTGTTAAAAAAGTTTGAAATATCCAATAAATGTCGTTCCACTTCATGATTGTGTCCCACTTGTTGTTGATTCTTCACAAAAAAATACAGTTTTATATCTTTATGTTTGAAGCCTGAAATGTGGCAAAAGGTCGCAAAGTTCAAGGGGGGCAAATACTTTCGCAAGGCACTGTATTTGCTCATTAAAACCCTGGACATATATGATAATATAACTCTGGAAATGTCTGTATCTTTATGAAACCTTTGTGTTGTTTACTGTTTATTTCTAATAGTTTGTTGTTGATGTTGTTTTTTGTTTCTTCTCACTTTCTTTATTGTTTATTTCACTTGCTTTGGCAATGTAAACATATGTTTCTCATGCCAACAACACCCCATTAAAGAGAGAGAGAGAAGTAAGAACTCATACAGCACTTATTGTCTGCTCTTCTATCTGTTGTCTTGGCAGAACAAAGCATCATACCTCAGGAACCCAGACTCCAGAGGTCCAGTCCAGAGCAAGGAGGCCTGAGTGAACATGAAATCACATATTCAGCCATTTCTGGACAACTATGACCTCACCACTTGCGTCCAAAATGGCACCCTATTCCTTAGTGCTCTATAGGCCCTGGTCAAAAAGTAGTGCACTATATAGGGAATATAGTGCTATTTGAGAAGCAGCCCCATTGGGTCTCTAGGAATCCAGAGAAGGGCCAAGTGTTAAGCAATGTCAATGTCAATGCAACCCCGCAAAACATCTGGAGCACATTTTGTACAGAGGAAGATAGTAATGGAACAGACTCAAGCATATGATAGTAATGGAACAGACTCAAACATATGATAGTAACAGAACAGACTCAAGCATATGATAGTAATGGAACAGACTCAAGCATATGATAGTAATGGAACAGACTCAAGCATATGATAGTAATGGAACAGACTCAAGCATATGATAGTAATGGAACAGATTCAAGCATATGATAGTAACAGAACAGACTCAAGCATATGATAGTAATGGAACAGACTCAAGCATATGATAGTAACAGAACAGTCTCAAGCATGTGATAGTAATGGAACAGACTCAAGCATATGATAGTAACAGAACAGACTCAAGCATATGATAGTAACGGAACAGACTCAAGCATATGATAGTAACAGAACAGACTCAAGCATATGATAGTAACGGAACAGACTCAAGCATATGATAGTAATGGAACAGACTCAAGCATATGATAGTAATGGAACAGACTCAAGCATATGATAGTAACGGAACAGATTCAAGCATATGATAGTAACAGAACAGACTCAAGCATATGATAGTAATGGAACAGACTCAAACATATGATAGTAACAGAACAGACTCAAGCATATGATAGTAATGGAACAGACTCAAGCATATGATAGTAATGGAACAGACTCAAGCATATGATAGTAATGGAACAGACTCAAGCATATGATAGCAACGGAACAGATTCAAGCATATGATAGTAACAGAACAGACTCAAGCATATGATAGTAATGGAACAGACTCAAGCATATGATAGTAACAGAACAGTCTCAAGCATGTGATAGTAATGGAACAGACTCAAGCATATGATAGTAACAGAACAGACTCAAGCATATGATAGTAACGGAACAGACTCAAGCATATGATAGTAACAGAACAGACTCAAGCATATGATAGTAACGGAACAGACTCAAGCATATGATAGTAATGGAACAGACTCAAGCATATGATAGTAATGGAACAGACTCAAGCATATGATAGTAACGGAACAGATTCAAGCATATGATAGTAACAGAACAGACTCAAGCATATGATAGTAATGGAACAGACTCAAGCATATGATAGTAATGGAACAGACTCAAACATATGATAGTAACAGAACAGACTCAAGCATATGATAGTAATGGAACAGACTCAAGCATATGATAGTAATGGAACAGACTCAAGCATATGATAGTAATGGAACAGACTCAAGCATATGATAGTAACGGAACAGATTCAAGCATATGATAGTAACAGAACAGACTCAAGCATATGATAGTAATGGAACAGACTCAAGCATATGATAGTAACAGAACAGTCTCAAGCATGTGATAGTAATGGAACAGACTCAAGCATATGATAGTAACAGAACAGACTCAAGCATATGATAGTAACGGAACAGACTCAAGCATATGATAGTAACAGAACAGACTCAAGCATATGATAGTAACGGAACAGACTCAAGCATATGATAGTAATGGAACAGACTCAAGCATATGATAGTAATGGAACAGACTCAAGCATATGATAGTAACGGAACAGATTCAAGCATATGATAGTAACAGAACAGACTCAAGCATATGATAGTAATGGAACAGACTCAAGCATATGATAGTAACAGAACAGTCTCAAGCATGTGATAGTAATGGAACAGACTCAAGCATATGATAGTAACAGAACAGACTCAAGCATATGATAGTAACGGAACAGACTCAAGCATATGATAGTAACAGAACAGACTAAAGCATATGATAGTAATGGAACAGACTCAAGCATATGATAGTAACAGAACAGACTCAAGCATATGATAGTAATGGAACAGACTCAAGCATATGATAGTAACGGAACAGACTCAAGCATATGATAGTAACAGAACAGACTCAAGCATATGATAGTAATGGAACAGACTCAAGCATATGATAGTAACAGAACAGATTCAAGCATATGATAGTAACGGAACAGACTCAAGCATATGATAGTAACAGAACAGACTCAAGCATATGATAGTAATGGAACAGACTCAAGCATATGATAGTAACGGAACAGACTCAAGCATATGATAGTAACGGAACAGACTCAAGCATATGATAGTAATGGAACAGACTCAAACATATGATAGTAACAGAACAGACTCAAGCATATGATAGTAACAGAACAGACTCAAGCATATGATAGTAATGGAACAGACTCAAACATATGATAGTAACAGAACAGACTCAAGCATATGATAGTAACGGAACAGACTCAAGCATATGATAGTAACGGAACAGACTCAAGCATATGATAGCAATGGAACAGACTCAAGCATATGATAGTAACGGAACAGACTCAAGCATATGATAGTAACGGAACAGACTCAAGCATATGATAGCAATGGAACAGACTCAAGCATATGATAGTAACGGAACAGACTCAAGCATATGATAGTAACAGAACAGACTCAAGCATATTCCCCATTCACAGGAAAAGGGTGTACGAATGAAGGATAAGGGAGCATACGAATTTTATAACATGTTTGAGATATAATCAAATCACATTTCATTTGTCACATACACGTGTATAGTAGATGTTATTGCGGGTGTAGCGAAATGCTGTTGTTTCTAGCTCCAACAGTTCAGTAATATCTAACTAGTAATATCTAACAATATACACATTCTAAAGTAAAGGGATGGAATTAAGAATATATAAATATTTGGACGAGCAATGTCAGAGCTGCATAGACTAAGATACAGTAGAATAGGACAGAATAAGATGCTGGAGAGTAACTGTTCCGTTCTGGGTAACAGATTAGTTCAACAACTACGTAACTGAGCACATACAGTATGTCCAGTTGTTTCCTGTGAGGTCTTGATTGTCAACATGACACTCAAACACTGAAGAGGGTCTTGTTTTGGAAACATCCTTCCTCATTCCCTTTAGTAATCACTGAAATAACACATCAACTGTAAATTGTCTGAAGCTATCACCACTCCACTTATGATATCACTGGTTACATGAACCAATGAATGGAGGATGGAAGGAAGCGTGGATTGTGTAGTAGTTGGAAATGTCCCAAGTGTTTACCCGTGACAGGTCCCGTAGTACTAACTGCCACCACTAGAGGGGGTGTATAGACGGTGACGGCTGTGTTCGGTGCTGTGTTTACATGCGTGCTGTTGACGTGGAAGAGACACAGAAGAAAGATGGCGGCGCCCTCTGCAGAGCAGCAAAACGGCCAAAGTGATGAATCTGATCTACAAAGCCCTATATCGACAAATTATGAAGACTCCGAAACAGAATCGGGGGAGGGAGCACTCCCCGACTACGTTGTCGAATTGATAGAGAAAGAAATCGGAGTGGATCTGAAGTCGCTGAAGAAAGTTAGCGCGCTCCTGGAGAAACTGACAGCGGAAAACAAGTTGCTGGAGGAGCAGGTAGTTAGCAAGCGCGTTGTTAACTTCATGTTGCACACTCAAATCAGCTTTCAATGCTGTATCAATTATTGCATGAAAAATAATAGAATCGTTAATAATGCGAGTATTATTCTTTCCCTTGCTAGTTAATGTAAGTAATGATCTATAGCTAACCTTTGCTAGCTAGTTTAAGGGCGTGCATTTCCCTTGCTGACAGGTCTTCCTCCACCCACCTTCTCAGGTTCTGACGGTGTCCAGTTCGGTGCCGCTGCGGGTGTCAGCAGCGCTGTCTGCTGCCGAGGAGTCCCGTGTGTCTCTGGAAGGTTTGCTCCAGCGGGAGAGGGTCCTGTCCAACACCCTGATACAGCACCTGCAGGGCGCCCAGCCCTGGGCAGACAGCCTGGGACGGACCCTGGAACAGCTGGACAACACAGAGAAACACATGAAATACCTGCAGTGTCTGTCACGCATTGAAGAACTCAGGTGAGCAACGGTATTATAATTTTCTTCTTCTTGTAGTTGGACAATATATTTGACACTATTCAAAGATAGGATCCTGATTGGAATACACACACACAAAATGGTATCCTACTGTATGTTAAGTTGTTCCGCTAACTGTCGTTCTCTCCTCCCACAGTGACAGCATCCAGCAGTGTCTGATCACCAACAGTATATGGGAGGCAGTGGTGGCGGTGGGCAGCATGGCCAGTCTAGATGTGGGCCTAAAGCAGTCTGGCTGCTCTCATCTCCAGGCCTTCCTCAGAGAGACACTATGCTTCTGGCACAAGATCATTAAGGACCGACTGGCTGGGTATGTGTGTCTGAGTGGGTCAGACAGGGCAGGCAGTGTGTTGTGTTAGCGGGCCGGGCCGGAGCAGAAGGACTGGCGATGGAGAACTCTGTGATAGTTATTAGGATCTCTGTTTAGATCAGTGGTCAGAAACCCTGGTCCTGGAGAGAAACTGGCCATGCAGGCCTTTGTTCCAGCCTGGCACTAACCCATCTAATTCAGTCTATTTGATTAGTTGACCAGGTGTATTTGTGTTGGGCCAGAACAAGTAAGACACACACGGTAGCTCTCCAGGACCGGGCTTGGTGATTCACAGTTATTATGATGATCCAAAGTCAAGCTACCTCAGACCTGAATGTGATTTTTAACTCCTCCTCCTCCTCTGTCTGGCAGTGATTTTGAGGAGTTGCTGATCCAGCTCCACTGGCCGTTCATCTCTCCTCCCACCCAGTCTCTCTCCCCCCCTGCCAACGCTCAGGAGCTCCACAGCCAGCTGGAGCTTCTGGTGGCCCAGCTCCTGTCTCTACAGACCTCGTATCCTTCACCCTAATATAGTGTTATCAGAGTCGAAGACATACACACTAGCATTATCGTCTGTTATACATACGCTGTTATAGACACTACTGGGTTATAGACAGGACTGGGTTATAGACAGGACTGGGTTATAGACAGGACTGGGTTGTAGACAGGACTGGGTTGTAGACACTACTGGGTTGTAGACACTACTAGGTTATAGACAGGACTGGGTTATAGACACTACTAGGTTATAGACACTACTAGGTTATAGACAGGACTGGGTTATAGACACTACTAGGTTATAGACACTACTGGGTTATAGACAGGACTGGGTTGTAGACAGGACTGGGTTATAGACACTACTAGGTTATAGACAGGACTGGGTTATAGACACTACTAGGTTATAGACAGGACTGGGTTATAGACAGGACTGGGTTATAGACAGGACTGGGTTATAGACAGAACTAGGTTGTAGACAGGACTGGGTTGTAGACAGGACTGGGTTATAGACAGGACTGGGTTATAGACACTACTGGGTTGTAGACAGGACTGGGTTGTAGACAGGACTGGGTTATAGACAGGACTGGGTTATAGACACTACTGGGTTATAGACAGGACTGGGTTATAGACAGGACTGGGTTATACACACTACTAGGTTATAGACACTACTAGGTTATAGACCGGACTGGGTTATAGACAGGACTGGGTTATAGACACTACTAGGTTATAGACAGGACTGGGTTATAGACACTACTAGGTTATAGACAGGACTGGGTTATAGACACTACTGGGTTATAGACACTACTAGGTTATAGACACTACTAGGTTATAGACAGGACTGGGTTATAGACAGGACTGGGTTATAGACAGGACTGGGTTATAGACACTACTAGGTTATAGACAGGACTGGGTTATAGACAGGACTGGGTTGTAGACAGGACTGGGTTATAGACAGGACTGGGTTATAGACACTACTGGGTTATAGACAGGACTGGGTTGTAGACACTACTGGGTTGTAGACAGGACTGGGTTATAGACACTACTAGGTTATAGACACTACTGGGTTATAGACACTACTAGGTTATAGACAGGACTGGGTTATAGACAGGACTGGGTTATAGACAGGACTGGGTTGTAGACAGGACTGGGTTATAGACACTACTAGGTTATAGACACTACTAGGTTATAGACACTACTAGGTTATAGACAGGACTGGGTTATAGACAGGACTGGGTTATAGACAGGACTGGGTTATAGACAGGACTGGGTTATAGACACTACTGGGTTATAGACAGGACTGGGTTGTAGACACTACTGGGTTGTAGACAGGACTAGGTTATAGACACTACTAGGTTATAGACACTACTAGGTTATAGACACTACTAGGTTACAGACAGGACTGGGTTATAGACAGGACTGGGTTATAGACAGGACTGGGTTGTAGACAGGACTGGGTTATAGACACTACTAGGTTATAGACACTACTAGGTTATAGACAGGACTGGGTTATAGACACTACTAGGTTATAGACAGGACTGGGTTATAGACACTACTAGGTTATAGACACTACTGGGTTATAGACACTACTAGGTTATAGACACTACTAGGTTATAGACACTACTGGGTTATAGACACTACTAGGTTATAGACACTACTAGGTTATAGACAGGACTGGGTTGTAGACACTACTAGGTTATAGACACTACTGGGTTATAGACACTACTGGGTTATAGACACTACTAGGTTATAGACACTACTGGGTTATAGACACTACTAGGTTATAGACACTACTGGGTTATAGACACTACTAGGTTATAGACACTACTGGGTTATAGACACTACTAGGTTATAGACACTACTAGGTTATAGACACTACTGGGTTATAGACACTACTAGGTTATAGACACTACTAGGTTATAGACAGGACTGGGTTGTAGACACTACTAGGTTATAGACACTACTGGGTTATAGACACTACTAGGTTATAGACACTACTAGGTTATAGACACTACTAGGTTATAGACACTACTAGGTTATAGACAGGACTGGGTTATAGACACTACTAGGTTATAGACACTACTAGGTTATAGACACTACTGGGTTATAGACACTACTAGGTTATAGACACTACTAGGTTATAGACACTACTAGGTTATAGACACTACTGGGTTATAGACACTACTAGGTTATAGACACTACTAGGTTATAGACACTACTAGGTTATAGACACTACTAGGTTATAGACAGGACTGGGTTATAGACACTACTAGGTTATAGACAGGACTGGGTTATAGACACTACTAGGTTATAGACACTACTGGGTTATAGACACTACTAGGTTATAGACACTACTAGG
>NC_092179.1:29951372-30021372 GCF_045791955.1 Oncorhynchus clarkii lewisi | reverse complement strand
CTCTATTCCACAGTACTACATAGAGCCATGACTACATGGAACTCTATTCCACAGTACTACATAGAGTCATGACTACATGGAACTCTATTCCACAGTACCACATACAGCCATGACTACATGGAACTCTATTCCACAGTACTACATAGAGCCATGACTACATGGAACTCTATTCCACAGTACCACATAGAGCCATGACTACATGGAACTCTATTCCACAGTACCACATAGAGCCATGACTACATGGAACTCTATTCCACAGTACCACATAGAGCCATGACTACATGGAACTCTATTCCACAGTACTACATAGAGCCATGACTACATGGAACTCTATTCCACAGTACCACATAGAGCCATGACTACATGGAACTCTATTCCACAGTACCACATAGAGCCATGACTACATGGAACTCTATTCCACAGTACTACATAGAGCCATGACTACATGGAACTCTATTCCACAGTACCACATAGAGCCATGACTACATGGAACTCTATTCCACAGTACTACATAGAGCCATGACTACATGGAACTCTATTCCACAGTACCACATACAGCCATGACTACATGGAACTCTATTCCACAGTACCACATAGAGCCATGACTACATGGAACTCTATTCCACAGTACTACATAGAGCCATGACTACATGGAACTCTATTCCACAGTACTACATAGAGCCATGACTACATGGAACTCTATTCCACAGTACCACATAGAGCCATGACTACATGGAACTCTATTCCACAGTACCACATAGAGCCATGACTACATGGAACTCTATTCCACAGTACTACATAGAGCCATGACTACATGGAACTCTATTCCACAGTACCACATAGAGCCATGACTACATGGAACTCTATTCCACAGTACTACATAGAGCCATGACTACATGGAACTCTATTCCACAGTACCACATACAGCCATGACTACATGGAACTCTATTCCACAGTACCACATAGAGCCATGACTACATGGAACTCTATTCCACAGTACTACATAGAGCCATGACTACATGGAACTCTATTCCACAGTACTACATAGAGCCATGACTACATGGAACTCTATTCCACAGTACTACATAGAGTCATGACTACATGGAACTCTATTCCACAGTACCACATAGAGCCATGACTACATGGAACTCTATTCCACAGTACTACATAGAGTCATGACTACATGGAACTCTATTCCACAGTACCACATAGAGCCATGACTACATGGAACTCTATTCCACAGTACCACATAGAGCCATGACTACATGGAACTCTATTCCACAGTACTACATAGAGCCATGACTACATGGAACTCTATTCCACAGTACTACATAGAGCCATGACTACATGGAACTCTATTCCACAGTACTACATAGAGTCATGACTACATGGAACTCTATTCCACATCAGGTAACTGATGCAGCAGTAAAATTAGATTTTAAAAAACAGATAAAAACATCTTATGGAACAGCGGGGACTGTGAAGCAACACAAACATTGGCACAGACACATGCATACACACACACACACACACTCACGATAACATACGCACTATATATACACATGGTGGAGTAGGGGCCTGAAGGAACACAGTGTGTTGTGAAATATGTGAATGTATTGTAATGTATTCAAATTGTATAAACTGCCTTAATTTTGCTGGACCCGAGGAAGAGTAGCTGCTGCTTTGGCACATGCTGCCCGCCTGTCTGCCTGCCTGTCTGTCAATCTGTCAGTCTGTCTGACTGTACATGTGTTGTCCGTTCAGAAGTTAAGTTAAGGGGACAGAAAAAGCCACATATTAACACCTTCACTCTGCTGTATGTTCCCTCCTTTTACTGCACTGCTCCAGAGGTCTTCTTCAAGGCTGTTCAATTTTCTCTTCTCTCTCCTCTGTTCTTCCTCAGTTCTTCCTGCAGCTGCAGCAATCAGCTGTGGCCCTGGGGGAGGAGGAGCTGTTGGGGCCGCTGGGGGTCACTGAGTCCGGCCGTCTGGCCTCTCTGGAGGGGTCTCTGTTTGAGGGGCTCCTGGGGCTGCTGGAGAGGCTGAGAGGAGACATGCTGGGCAGGTTACTGGAGGCTGTCATGAGGGACGTACAGAAGAAGGCTCAGCCCTACTGCAGGGACAGGTCAGTGGAGACACTCTTCTCTTAGAGGAAGGGTTATTTCTGTTCAATCTAGTTCCTCTCAAGATGTAGGCCTATTTTTGGAGTTTTAAACACTAGGCACCCACTGTCACCTTGCTTTGCTTGGTGTTTAGGCCCAGGTTGATTGTAAGCACTTTGTGACAAAATATATTTTTCCTGTAACACGCCTGGACAGTAGGAATGAAATGTGATTTCTTGAGCTCAGATCATCACCTACAGCCACCATATAACCAATTGAACAACACAATGTTGGAGTGAACAAAATGTTCAAAACTAGAATGACACTAACGTGTATCCTTCCCCTCCCAGGTGGTTGTCTCTGCCGTCCCAGTGTGACCAGGCCACCATGTCCCTGTCCAGTTTAGCCTGTCCTCTGATGCTCTGTCTCAGGGACCACCTGCTCCAGCTGCAGCAGATGCTGTGTCTGCCTCTCTTCCAGACGGGCTGGCAGGACCTGGCTGAGAGGCTGGACCTCTTCCTCTACCAGAATGTGAGTCACACTGCTGGCCTGCTACAAAGGGAATTAATCAGATAGTTGACTTCATTAAATATTTGAACTTTTAGTGATTTCTCAGATACTACTGTCTGGAGTGACTTAAAATAAGGTAATTAGATTGTCACACATCATTAGACACATCTGTTCTCAAATACATTAAAACTACATTGGCTACTGACCAATTCTAATTATAAAATACAGACGGAAGAAAATAGGATGAAGCAATAGAGAATGTTTTTTGGGGGCTAATCACATCTCTATTAACTTATGGACTTGCTACCTGTCTCCGTCAGGTGATTCTGTATAACCACTTCAACGAGGGGGGTGCCGCCCAGCTCCAATTCGACATGACAAGGAACCTCTTCCCTCTGTTTGGACACTACTGCAAGAGGCCTGAGAACTTCTTCAAACAGTGAGTGGGCCATTACATACAATGGCAATTCTGCTGACAATATCACCTGAAAACATTGTCCACAGTATCATAATCTGTAGAAGAGACCTACAGTTTGTTTGTAGTTCCTTAGGTTATTAAATGTCCTGCACAGGGGTTGAATTCCTTGTCAAATAATTTCTAGGTAAAAAATGATTGGTCATGTCTCCCTCTCTCAGTGTGAAGGAGGCCTGCGTCATCCTGTGTCTGAATGTGGGCTCAGCTCTTCTTCTACGAGACGTCCTAAGGCAGGCTGAGGAAGACGAGGAGCAACCAGGGATACCGGACGGCAAGCAGCCCAGCCCTACGTCAGCCCTCAACGAGCTGGGGGTCTACCGCCTGGCCCCCTGTGACGTCCTCATCCTGCTCAACCTCAGGGCCTCCTGGCCGGGAAAGTGAGGGGAGATGGGAGGAAGAACAGTAGCCTGGTCCCAGATGTGTTTTTGACAACTCCTATGGTGATGCCGATTGGCCGTAGGAGTTGAGCAAGGCAGCACTAACAGATCTGTGACCAGGCTAGGACGGGCTTCAGCTGGCAAAGAACAACCACTACCAATGAACTACACCGTATCCCATAAACCTGGAATAGACCTCTGTCATTCCTGAATACTCCTGTCCTATCCCGTTTAATCCCAGTTTTGTTTACTTTGCCGATCCTCTGTCTACAAGCTCAGCGCCTGTTCCATATCAACTCACCACTCCTGGTCTAAACGCAGGGGAGAGACCTCGACTGGAGCCTGGAGGATGTGTTTATATGAACTGCTCATGTAGATGACATTATTTGTCTATTGACTGACAGCACAGACTTCTGTCTTCTTGTGGAGGAGATCTAGTAGTACCACATGGTGTGGATGGGTATATCAGGAGGTCCCCCTCTCACTTCCTGACAGGGACTGTTGTCTTTAACCACACGAGATATAGGAGACCTTAACACTGCTGTTTTAAGCAGTCCAGTGCATTTGATAACAACAACAGCCCTGTCTGTCACATTACCTTATTTAATGTCATATACATTTGTAAAGAAGTGAGAAATAAAAACATTTAAATCCCGAAAATGTTATTTATGTCAGTAACTGCCGTTTTGACAACCAATCATGTACGTTTCATGCTAATGTGAAAGATTCTGATGAAGTCACTCCAGTGAGCCTCAGCAGCCTGCCCAGCTGCAGTATGGGTCTCAGCAGCCTGCCCAGGTGCAGAATGCCATAGAAACAGAAGCAGTGTTGGAGACACTGAGGTATAATGAGCGCTAGAGACTGCATCCATATTTCTGACTGTTTAAGGTAATCTACTGACATTCTTCATGACCAGGTTTTATCCGGTTTATACAGACCAACATCACATGTGCACTAGCACTCAATGTGCAAAGGGAGTAGTGATGACGTCATCCCAAAACAGCAGACATTGGATGAATATTAACATGTTAATGGACTGGTTTGATATTGCAGGTGACTGCTGACTGACTGATCTACAAATCACCTTGCATCATAAATAACGACTCATTATTTGTAGATCAGTCAGTCACAATTGACCAATGATACATCACGTTGATGCTCTCCAACAGGACAACTGTCTTCAACTGTGAGCACTGGGGGAAAATAATTCAAATAATGAAATGGCTGTTTTGTGCACAAAGGTTATGACTAAAGTGTCTTATTATGAATTTTCTAATCTTACTTTTTTCTATGTGGCCGTCTATGGAAATTGGGTGTCAGTTAAACTGCAGCACCGAAACAAAACTGTAGGAGCAGTTGAAACCATGCTTCAAGACCTTTGGCTGGAGAACATCAAATCCATGATGCATTGTGGGTAAATGGTGACTGACTGATCTTCAAATAATAATCAGTAATTAATTATGATCCAAGGTCGAACAAGCCTATTATCTCTAGAAAGGGCGGTCTGGTAAACTCATGGATCGGTAGGGCGACACCACTGAGGTATAAAGAACGGCGCGACACTCATTCTCTGTGGATTCGGCGCCATCTTCTGGACACCAAAATCATTAGTGGGTCTGCAAACATCTAGTCTGGTCTGATGCTGTTTCCGGTTTGTGCCTGCACGCCGATTTTGTGATCTACGGTGGAGCTACGTTTGTGTTTTCCAAATAAACCCGGCGGATTTGAACGAGTCTTTTGTTGTCACCATGTCGACTGCCCTCGAGAGCTACATCAACCGTATCCTTTGAACTAAAGTCATCCTGGTACAGTCACTGAATGGGACTTTTGCTGATGAATCGCGTGATTATTGATGCGTGGGTGCTTTGGCCTGCTAGATTGAGCTTTGCTAGCAATAGCATCGCATATGGCTTTTTAGTAGAATGACATGTAACTGTGCGCTAGTTAGATAAAATATAATACAAATGATTTTGGAAGCCAAACATGGGTACATGTTCATCCAAATGTGTTATTTAAGCAATAAGGCCCGAGGAGGTGTGGTATATGGCCAATATACCACGGCTATGGGCTGATCTTTAGCACAACTCAAAGCTGAGTGCCTGAATCCAGCCCTTAGCTGTGGAATATTGGCCATATACCACAAACCCCCGAGGTGCCTTATTGCTATTATAAACTGTTTACAAATGTAATTAGAACAGTAAAAATACATGTTTTGTCATACCTGTGGTATACTGTCTGATATACAACGGCTTTCTGCCAATCAGCATCCAGGGCTTGAACCACCAAGTTTATAATAGCAAGCTAACTATGGATTTGTCGTGCAAGCTCAACAGTGTTGCTGCATGTGCAGCTTCTCATGAAATAGCAGCCTGGTCTCATATGCCTCGATTGGGGCATCAGGTAGCCTAGTGGACTAGAAAGGTTGCAAGATCGAATCCCCGAACTGACAATATTCAAATCTGTCGTTCTGCCCCTGAACAAGGCAGTTAACCCACTGTTCCCAGGCCTTCTGAAAATAAGAATTTGCGCTTAACTGACTTGCCTAGTTAAATAAAGATCAAATAAAATGCTCAATGGGTGACATGTCTGAGAATGTAGGCCGTTTTCAGCTTCCAGGAATTGTGTACAGGTCCTTGTGACATGGGGCTGTGCATTATCATGCTAAAACAAGATGAATGGCAAACCAATGCGCCTCAGGATTTTGTCACGGTATCTCTATGCGTTCAAATTGCCATCGATAAAATGCAGTTGTGTTCGTTGGCCGTAGCTTATGCCTACCCATACCATAACCCCACCGCCACCATGGGGCCCTCTGTTCACAACGTTGACATCAGCAAACCACTCACCGACACAACGCCATACACATGGTCTGTGATTAGAAGTACTGCCAAATTCTCTAAAACGACATTATGGTAGAGAAATGAACATTAAATTCTCTGGCAACAGCCCTGGTGGACATTCCTGCAGTCAGCATGCCAATTGCACACTCCCTCAAAACTTGAGAAATCTGTGGCATTGTTGTGACAAAATTGCAGATTTTGGTGACCTTTTAGGGGCACCCGTGTAGTGATCGTGCTGTTTAATCAGCTTCTTGATATGCCTATCCTGTAAAGTGGATGGATGATCTTGACAAAGGAGAAATGCTCACTAACAGGGATGTAAACAAATTTGTGCAAAACATTTGAAGGAAATAAGCTTTTTGTGTGTATGGAACATTTCTGGGATATTTTATTTCAGCTCGTAAAACATGGGACCAACACGTTTTTGTTCAGCGTATGTACCACTGCAACGCAATGTTGCAAGGCAAGCGCAGCGTTTCTTTGGAAATGAATGCACCAAAACGCATTGACGCTGTGGGTCTGATCGAGGTGAGACTAGACGTAATATAGTAAACGTAAATCCTGGGCACTCAGATGAGTATATATGTTATGTTTAGTATGGTTACATAAGAGAGAACGTTACTCAATAAGTAGAAAGTAAAGCAGGGTGGTTGGGCGTGTAACGCCAACGTCTAGCAACACAAAAGCTGTAAGAATCTCATCACGGACAACTTAAGCATTTTAGTTGGAAACTTTGCAACTACTTACTACAAGCCTAGCTAATGTTAGCAACAACAAATTGGAATTAGTATTATATCATATTTTTTAAATGTTAATTTGACCTTTATTTAACTCGCCAAGTCAGTTAAGAACAAATTCTTATTTTCAATGACGGCCTAGGAACAGTGGGTTAACTAATGTTTGGGGGCAGAACGACAGATTTGAACCTTGTCAGCTCGGTGATTCGATCTTGCAACCTTTCTAGTCCAACGCTCTAACCACTAGGCTACCTGCCTCTAACCACTAGGCTACCTGCCTCTAACCACTAGGCTACCTGCCTCTAACCACTAGGCTACCTGCCACCCATGGATGGATGAAGGACATCCACAAGTGAATACATACCATACGAAATGTAACTTATACAAATGATGAGTGTCACGGATTTACATTTAATATGTTACGTCTACCCCTGAGACCAGGTTGGAAATAGTGTCCCAAATGTTTTCCTTAGCTGCTGTGTTTCAGGTACAGTGGCCATCGTTACATCTGACGGACGGATGATAGTGGTATGTCTCTAGCTACTTCACTGCCGTACTTGGCTCCAGATCTGTGCGTCTGAATGGTTTTGACTGGACCATAAACCTGATTTTGTGCGTGTGCTGTTTTGATTGGACCGTTGATCTGTGTGTACTGTTTTGATTGGACCGTTGATCTGACTGTGCGTGTACTGTTTTGATTGGACCGCTGATCTGATTGTGCGTGTACTGTTTTGATTGGACCGTTGATTTCACTGTGCGTGTACTGTTTTGATTGGACCGTTGATTTCACTGTGCGTGTACTGTTTTGATTGGACGGTTGATCTGATTGTGCGTGTACTATTTTGATTGGACTGTTGATCGGATTGTGCGTGTACTGTTTTGATTGGACCGTTGATCTGTGTGTACTGTCTTGATTGGACCGTTGATCTGTGTGTACTGTTTTGATTGGACTGTTGATCTGACTGTGTGTGTTCAGGGTACCCTGAAGGGCTTTGACCAGACCATCAACCTGATTCTGGATGAGAGTCATGAGCGTGTGTTCAGTTCCTCTCAGGGCGTGGAGCAGGTGGTCCTGGGACTATACATCGTCAGAGGAGACAACGTGTAAGTATCATGTCGACCTCTGGCGGAACTCTCACCTTTCACCCAAACAACCCCTTATGACCTCTCCCTCTCACTGCGCCCGTTCACTCCCCATCAAGGACTTGGATTGGTGAAGAGACTGAGTGTCGACAACATTTCTGAAACCGTGAGGGGAATGAACACTTTAACTGGCCACTTTGGGGGGGGGGGTCAGACTTCAACACACAGTAGTACACCCAGGCCAACTGCTCTCCTCTATTTTGCAGAGCTGTGATTGGGGAGATTGACGAGGACACAGATTCTTCGCTGGACCTGGGGAACATCCGCGCTGAACCCCTTAACTCCATAGTCCACTGACCTCTCACCCTGACCCCTCAACTCGGATGTGCTGACCCCTACACCTGAGCGATTGTGTGTGAGAGAGAGTGTGAAAGAGAAAGCTAGAAATAGAGTAGTGTTTCAATTTTCACCACCTACTCAGCAATAGCTGATGTCCCTGTCTGTAGAGCACAGTTTATCTCCCCCATGAAGGACCCAGGGGACTAATAGGATGTTGATGAATGTGGTGATATTTTTTAATAAAGTGTTTCGTTTAACATGAAGTGTGTGTTGTTACTCCACAACAACAGTGTGAGTAAAGGGCTATAATAAATGTGGTGGATCGAGCCCTGAATGCTGATTGGCTGACAGCCGTGGTATATCAGACCATATACCATGGGTATGACAAAACAATTATTTTTACTACTACGTCCCCCTCGAGCACATATACCACACCCCCCCGTGCACATATACCACACCCCCTTGTGCACATATACCACACCCCCTCGTGCACATATACCACACCCCCCCGTGCACATATACCACACCCCCTCGAGCACATATACCACACCCCCCCCGTGCACATATACCACACCCCCTCGAGCACATATACCACACCCCCCCGTGCACATATACCACACCCCCCCGTGCACATATACCACACCCCCTCGAGCACATATACCACACCCCCCCGTGCACATATACCACACCCCCTCGTGCACATATACCACACCCCCTCGAGCACATATACCACACCCCCCTGTGTACATATACCACACCCCCCCGTGCACATATACCACACCCCCCTGTGCACATATACCACACCCCCCGTGCACATATACCACACCCCCCGTGCACATATACCACACCCCCTCGAGCACATATACCACACCCCCCCGTGCACATATACCACACCCCCCCGTGCACATATACCACACCCCCTCGTGCACATATACCACACCCCCTCGTGAACATATACCACACCGCCTCGTGCACATATACCACACCCCCTCGTGCCTTATTGCTTAAATATACAGTACCTTCAGAAAGTATTCATTCAGACCTCTTGACTTATTCTACATGCTGTTACAGCCTGAATTCAAAATGGATTCAATATATATTTTCTCAACCATCTACACACAATACACAATACATAATACACAATACATAATACACAATACACAATACACAATACATAATACACAATACACAATACATAATACACAATACATAATACACAATACACAATACATAATACACAATACATAATACACAATACACAATACATAATACACAATACATAATACACAATACATAATACACAATACATAATACACAATACATAATACACAATACACAATACATAATACACAATACACAATACCCTGTAATAACGAAGTGAAAACATGTTTTTTTTGGAAGTGTTTGCAAATGTATTGAAAATGAAATCTAGAAATATCTAATTTCCATAACTATTCACACTCCTTTGCTCTGATGCTCCACATTGATCTCGGGTGCATCCAATTTCCTTTCATCATCCTAGATGGCACTACAACCTGATTGGAGTTGACCTGTGGCAAATTCAATTGTTCGGACATCATTTTGAAAGAAACAAATCACATTTTATTGGTCACATACACATGGTTAGCAGATATTAATGATGGTAAGTTGACATCACTTTTATATCCAATAGTTCTTCCCGGCTGTATGTAATAACACTTAAGGTTTTCTGGGCTAACAATGTAAGAAATAATACATAAAAAACTATTAACTGCATAGTTTTCTAAGGACCTGAAGCGAGGCGACCATCTCTGTCGGAGCCATCTCAATACATCTCAACTGGTCCCCCAGTTGACAGTGTATGTCAGAGCAGGAACTATACCATGAAGTCCAAGGAACTGTCTGTAGATCTCTGAGATGGAATTGTGATGGGCCATATATCAAGAATGTTGAAAGTTTCCTAGAGCACAGTGGTCTCCATCATTGGGAAATTGAAAAGATATGAAACTACCCAGACTGCCTCGAGCTGGCCGTCCGACCAAACCGGGCAAGATGGTCAGGAAACTGACGAGAACCCAATGACCACTCTGGCAGAACTAAAGAGTTCCTTGGCTAAGATGGGAGAACCTGCCAGAAGGACAAGTCTCTACAGGACTTCACCCATCTGGGCTTTATGGGAGTGGCCAGATGGAAACCACTCCAGAGAAAAGGCACACCTTAAGTTTGGAAAAAGGTCTGATGAGACAAAAATTTTGCTCTTTGACCTGAATGCAAATGAAAAGTAAATCTGGGACAACTCAAATTAGTATAATATGTTATGTTTGGTATGGTTACAAAAGACAGGTTACTTAAGACAAAAACAAAAGTGGGGTGGGTGGGTGGCTGTATAACACGAATGTCTTGAATCCTATCACAGACAATTTTAGCTAATTAAGCAACTTTGTATCTACTTTTTAGCTACGTTGCAACTCGTTAGAAAGTTAGCTAACCCTTCCCCTAACCTTAACCCCTAGAGCTAGTTAGCGTTAGCCACCTAGCTGTTAGCAATAACAAATTGTAATTCGTGACATATCATACAGTGCCTTGCGAAAGTATTCGGCCCCCTTGAACTTTGCGACCTTTTGCCACATTTCAGGCTTCAAACATAAAGATATAAAACTGTATTTTTTTGTGAAGAATCAACAACAAGTGGGACATAATCATGAAGTGGAACGACATTTATTGGATATTTCAAACTTTTTTAACAAATCAAAAACTGAAAAATTGGGCGTGCAAAATTATTCAGCCCCTTTACTTTCAGTGCAGCAAACTCTCTCCAGAAGTTCAGTAAGGATCTCTGAATGATCCAATGTTGACCTAAATGACTAATGATGATAAATACAATCCACCTATGTGTAATCAAGTCTCCGTATGAATGCACCTGCACTGTGATAGTCTCAGAGGTCCTTTAAAAGCGCAGAGAGCATCATGAAGAACAAGGAACACACCAGGCAGGTTCGAGATACTGTTGTGAAGAAGTTTAAAGCCGGATTTGGATACAAAAAGATTTCCCAAGCTTTAAACATCCCAAGGAGCACTGTGCAAGCGATAATATTGAAATGGAAGGAGTATCAGACCACTGCAAATCTACCAAGACCTGGCCGTCCCTCTAAACTTTCAGCTCATACAAGGAGAAGACTGATCAGAGATGCAGCCAAGAGGCCCATGATCACTCTGGATGAACTTCAGAGATCTACAGCTGAGGTGGGAGACTCTGTCCATAGGACAACAATCAGTTGTATATTGCACAAATCTGGCCTTTATGGAAGAGTGGCAAGAAGAAAGCCATTTCTTAAAGATATCCATAAAAAGTGTTGTTTAAAGTTTGCCACAAGCCACCTGGGAGACACACCAAACATGTGGAAGAAGGTGCTCTGGTCAGATGAAACCAAAATTGAACTTTTTGGCAACAATGCAAAATGTTATGTTTGGCGTAAAAGCAACACAGCTGAACACACCATCCCCACTGTCAAACATGGTGGTGGCAGCATCATGGTTTGGGCCTGCTTTTCTTCAGCAGGGACAGGGAAGATGGTTAAAATTGATGGGAAGATGGATGGAGCCAAATACAGGACCATTCTGGAAGAAAACCTGATGGAGTCTGCAAAAGACCTGAGACTGGGACGGAGATTTTATCTTCCAACAAGACAATGATCCAAAACATAAAGCAAAATATACAATGGAATGGTTCAAAAATAAACATATCCAGGTGTTAGAATGGCCAAGTCAAAGTCCAGACCTGAATCCAGTCGAGAATCTGTGGAAAGAACTGAAAACTTTTCATCTTTTCATCTCCATCCAACCTCACTGAGCTCGAGCCGTTTTGCAAGGAGGAATGGGAAAAAATTTCAGTCTCTCGATGTGCAAAACTGATAGAGACATACCCCAAGCAACTTACAGCTGTAATCGCAGCAAAAGGTGGCGCTACAAAGTATTAACTTAAGGGGGCTGAATAATTTTGCACGCCCAATTTTTCAGTTTTTGATCTGTTAAAAAAGTTTGAAATATCCAATAAATGTCGTTTCACTTCATGATTGTGTCCCACTTGTTGTTGATTCTTCACAAAAAAATACAGTTTTATATCTTTATGTTTGAAGTCTGAAATGTGGCAAAAGGTCGCAAAGTTCAAGGGGGCCGAATACTTTCGCAAGGCACTGTATGTTTAACAAATGGTAGGGTCATAACTATCAAACTAGTCAGGAGTAGAACAAATCTATAGTCGTTTTATGCAATTGCTTTCAATTTGGGTCTGTCAAGGTTTTCAAAACTTCAGAGTTTCCTACCTGTACCGGAACGCTGCTCCTGAACACTGTCATGTCTTCCAACCTTGAGAACACACACTGGTCAAATACCCCTCTCTGTCTGTCTGTATGGAAGGACTAGTGACCAATGGGTGTGAGTGGTGGAGCGGGTCAGTTAGTCATTAACTACGACAGTAGTCACAACCCATCACGAGTCAAAAAGGGAAACAGTCATTTTGACCTAAATAAATATGACCCTACCACATCCCCTCATCCCAATACCCTCACCCTTCTTCCTACCCTCACCCCTCCCCTTACCCTCACCCCCCCCCCCCACATCAAACCTATAATCCAGTGTATTTACTCTATCCATTATCATCAATCTTTACCTGTCTTCCTCTACCTGAACCCTCCCTGATCTCTACATCTGACCCTGGTCTGTACCTGTCTTCCTCTACCTGAACCCTCCCTGACCCTGGTCTGTACCTGTCTTCCTCTACCTGAACCCTCCCTGATCCTTTCATCTGACCCTGGTCTGTACCTGCCTTCCTCTACCTGAACCCTCCCTGACCCTGGTCTGTACCTGTCTTCCTCTACCTGTACCCTCCCTAGTCCCAACCTAACATCTGACCTGTCTTCCTCTACCTGTACCCTCCCTAGTCCGTACCTAACATCTGACCTGTGTTCCTCTACCTGTACCCTCCCTAGTCCCAACCTAACATCTGACCTGTCTTCCTCTACTTGTACCCTCCCTAGTCCGTACCTAACATCTGACCTGTCTTCTTCTACCTGTACCCTCCCTAGTCCGTACCTAACATCTGACCTGTCTTCCTCTACCCGTACCCTCCCTAGTCCGAACCTAACATCTGACCTGTCTTCCTCTACCCGTACCCTCCCTAGTCCGAACCTAACATCTGACCTGTCTTCCTCTACCCGTACCCTCCCTAGTCCCAACCTAACATCTGACCTGTCTTCCTCTACCCGTACCCTCCCTAGTCCGAACCTAACATCTGACCTGTCTTCCTCCACCCGTACCCTCCCTGGTCCAAACCTAACATCTGACCTGTCTTCCTCTACCCGTACCCTCCCTAGTCCGTACCTAACATCTGACCTGTCTTCCTCTACCCGTACCCTCCCTAGTCCCAACCTAACATCTGACCTGTCTTCCTCTACCCGTACCCTCCCTAGTCCGTACCTAACATCTGACCTGTCTTCCTCTACCCGTACCCTCCCTAGTCCCAACCTAACATCTGACCTGTCTTCCTCTACCCGTACCCTCCCTAGTCCGTACCTAACATCTGACCTGTCTTCCTCTACCCGTACCCTCCCTAGTCCCAACCTAACATCTGACCTGTCTTCCTCTACCCGTACCCTCCCTAGTCCGTACCTAACATCTGACCTGTCTTCCTCTACCCGTACCCTCCCTAGTCCCAACCTAACATCTGACCTGTCTTCCTCTATCCGTACCCTCCCTAGTCCGTACCTAACATCTGACCTGTCTTCCTCTACCCGTACCCTCCCTAGTCCCAACCTAACATCTGACCTGTCTTCCTCTACCCGTACCCTCCCTAGTCCGTACCTAACATCTGACCTGTCTTCCTCTACCCGTACCCTCCCTAGTCCGAACCTAACATCTGACCTGTCTTCCTCCACCCGTACCCTCCCTAGTCCGTACCTAACATCTGACCTGTCTTCCTCTACCCGTACCCTCCCTAGTCCCAACCTAACATCTGACCTGTCTTCCTCTACCTGTACCCTCCCTAGTCCGTACCTAACATCTGACCTGTGTTCCTCTACCCGAACCCTCCCTAGTCCGAACCTAACATCTGACCTGTCTTCCTCTACCCGTACCCTCCCTAGTCCCAACCTAACATCTGACCTGTCTTCCTCTACCCGTACCCTCCCTAGTCCGTAACTAACATCTGACCTGTCTTCCTCTACCCGTACCCTCCCTAGTCCCAACCTAACATCTGACCTGTCTTCCTCTACCCGTACCCTCCCTAGTCCCAACCTAACATCTGATCTGTCTTCCTCTACCCGTACCCTCCCTAGTCTGTACCTAACATCTGACCTGTCTTCCTCTACCCGTACCCTCCCTAGTCCCAACCTAACATCTGACCTGTCTTCCTCTACCCGTACCCTCCCTAGTCCGTACCTAACATCTGACCTGTCTTCCTCTACCCGTACCCTCCCTAGTCCCAACCTAACATCTGACCTGTCTTCCTCTACCCGTACCCTCCCTAGTCCGTACCTAACATCTGACCTGTCTTCCTCTACCCGTACCCTCCCTAGTCCCAACCTAACATCTGACCTGTCTTCCTCTACCCGTACCCTCCCTAGTCCGTACCTAACATCTGACCTGTCTTCCTCTACCCGTACCCTCCCTAGTCCCAACCTAACATCTGACCTGTCTTCCTCTATCCGTACCCTCCCTAGTCCGTACCTAACATCTGACCTGTCTTCCTCTACCCGTACCCTCCCTAGTCCCAACCTAACATCTGACCTGTCTTCCTCTACCCGTACCCTCCCTAGTCCGTACCTAACATCTGACCTGTCTTCCTCTACCCGTACCCTCCCTAGTCCGAACCTAACATCTGACCTGTCTTCCTCCACCCGTACCCTCCCTAGTCCGTACCTAACATCTGACCTGTCTTCCTCTACCCGTACCCTCCCTAGTCCCAACCTAACATCTGACCTGTCTTCCTCTACCTGTACCCTCCCTAGTCCGTACCTAACATCTGACCTGTGTTCCTCTACCCGAACCCTCCCTAGTCCGAACCTAACATCTGACCTGTCTTCCTCTACCCGTACCCTCCCTAGTCCCAACCTAACATCTGACCTGTCTTCCTCTACCCGTACCCTCCCTAGTCCGTAACTAACATCTGACCTGTCTTCCTCTACCCGTACCCTCCCTAGTCCCAACCTAACATCTGACCTGTCTTCCTCTACCCGTACCCTCCCTAGTCCCAACCTAACATCTGATCTGTCTTCCTCTACCCGTACCCTCCCTAGTCTGTACCTAACATCTGACCTGTCTTCCTCTACCCGTACCCTCCCTAGTCCCAACCTAACATCTGACCTGTCTTCCTCTACCCGTACCCTCCCTAGTCCGTACCTAACATCTGACCTGTCTTCCTCTACCCGTACCCTCCCTAGTCCCAACCTAACATCTGACCTGTCTTCCTCTACCCGTACCCTCCCTAGTCCGTACCTAACATCTGACCTGTCTTCCTCTACCCGTACCCTCCCTAGTCCGTACCTAACATCTGACCTGTCTTCCTCTACCTGTACCCTCCCTAGTCCGTACCTAACATCTGACCTGTGTTCCTCTACCTGTACCCTCCCTAGTCCCAACCTAACATCTGACCTGTCTTCCTCTACTTGTACCCTCCCTAGTCCGTACCTAACATCTGACCTGTCTTCCTCTACCCGTACCCTCCCTAGTCCGTACCTAACATCTGACCTGTCTTCCTCTACCCGTACCCTCCCTAGTCCGAACCTAACATCTGACCTGTTTTCCTCTACCCGTACCCTCCCTAGTCCGAACCTAACATCTGACCTGTCTTCCTCTACCCGTACCCTCCCTAGTCCCAACCTAACATCTGACCTGTCTTCCTCTACCCGTACCCTCCCTAGTCCGAACCTAACATCTGACCTGTCTTCCTCCACCCGTACCCTCCCTATTCCCAACCTAACATCTGACCTGTCTTCCTCTACCCGTACCCTCCCTAGTCCGTACCTAACATCTGACCTGTCTTCCTCTACCCGTACCCTCCCTAGTCCCAACCTAACATCTGACCTGTCTTCCTCTACCCGTACCCTCCCTAGTCCGTACCTAACATCTGACCTGTCTTCCTCTACCCGTACCCTCCCTAGTCCCAACCTAACATCTGACCTGTCTTCCTCTACCCGTACCCTCCCTAGTCCGTAACTAACATCTGAGCTGTCTTCCTCTACCCGTACCCTCCCTAGTCCCAACCTAACATCTGACCTGTCTTCCTCTACCCGTACCCTCCCTAGTCCCAACCTAACATCTGACCTGTCTTCCTCTACCCGTACCCTCCCTAATCCGAAACTAACATCTGACCTGTCTTCCTCTACCCGTACCCTCCCTAGTCCGTACCTAACATCTGACCTGTCTTCCTCTACCCGTACCCTCCCTAGTCCCAACCTAACATCTGACCTGTCTTCCTCTACCTGTACCCTCCCTAGTCCGTACCTAACATCTGACCTGTGTTCCTCTACCCGTACCCTCCCTAGTCCGAACCTAACATCTGACCTGTCTTCCTCTACCCGTACCCTCCCTAGTCCCAACCTAACATCTGACCTGTCTTCCTCTACCCGTACCCTCCCTAGTCCGTACCTAACATCTGACCTGTCTTCCTCTACCCGTACCCTCCCTAGTCCCAACCTAACATCTGACCTGTCTTCCTCTACCCGTACCCTCCCTAGTCCGTACCTAACATCTGACCTGTCTTCCTCTACCCGTACCCTCCCTAGTCCGTACCTAACATCTGACCTGTCTTCCTCTACCTGTACCCTCCCTAGTCCGTACCTAACATCTGACCTGTGTTCCTCTACCTGTACCCTCCCTAGTCCCAACCTAACATCTGACCTGTCTTCCTCTACTTGTACCCTCCCTAGTCCGTACCTAACATCTGACCTGTCTTCCTCTACCTGTACCCTCCCTAGTCCGTACCTAACATCTGACCTGTCTTCCTCTACCCGTACCCTCCCTAGTCCGAACCTAACATCTGACCTGTCTTCCTCTACCCGTACCCTCCCTAGTCCGAACCTAACATCTGACCTGTCTTCCTCTACCCGTACCCTCCCTAGTCCGAACCTAACATCTGACCTGTCTTCCTCTACCCGTACCCTCCCTAGTCCCAAACTAACATCTGACCTGTCTTCCTCTACCCGTACCCTCCCTAGTCCGAACCTAACATCTGACCTGTCTTCCTCCACCCGTACCCTCCCTATTCCCAACCTAACATCTGACCTGTCTTCCTCTACCCGTACCCTCCCTAGTCCGTACCTAACATCTGACCTGTCTTCCTCTACCCGTACCCTCCCTAGTCCCAACCTAACATCTGACCTGTCTTCCTCTACCCGTACCCTCCCTAGTCCGTACCTAACATCTGACCTGTCTTCCTCTACCCGTACCCTCCCTAGTCCCAACCTAACATCTGACCTGTCTTCCTCTACCCGTACCCTCCCTAGTCCGTAACTAACATCTGAGCTGTCTTCCTCTACCCGTACCCTCCCTAGTCCCAACCTAACATCTGACCTGTCTTCCTCTACCCGTACCCTCCCTAGTCCCAACCTAACATCTGACCTGTCTTCCTCTACCCGTACCCTCCCTAATCCGAAACTAACATCTGACCTGTCTTCCTCTACCCGTACCCTCCCTAGTCCGTACCTAACATCTGACCTGTCTTCCTCTACCCGTACCCTCCCTAGTCCCAACCTAACATCTGACCTGTCTTCCTCTACCTGTACCCTCCCTAGTCCGTACCTAACATCTGACCTGTGTTCCTCTACCCGTACCCTCCCTAGTCCGAACCTAACATCTGACCTGTCTTCCTCTACCCGTACCCTCCCTAGTCCCAACCTAACATCTGACCTGTCTTCCTCTACCCGTACCCTCCCTAGTCCGTACCTAACATCTGACCTGTCTTCCTCTACCCGTACCCTCCCTAGTCCCAACCTAACATCTGACCTGTCTTCATCTACCCGTACCCTCCCTAGTCCGTACCTAACATCTGACCTGTCTTCCTCTACCCGTACCCTCCCTAGTCCGTACCTAACATCTGACCTGTCTTCCTCTACCTGTACCCTCCCTAGTCCGTACCTAACATCTGACCTGTGTTCCTCTACCTGTACCCTCCCTAGTCCCAACCTAACATCTGACCTGTCTTCCTCTACTTGTACCCTCCCTAGTCCGTACCTAACATCTGACCTGTCTTCCTCTACCTGTACCCTCCCTAGTCCGTACCTAACATCTGACCTGTCTTCCTCTACCCGTACCCTCCCTAGTCCGAACCTAACATCTGACCTGTCTTCCTCTACCCGTACCCTCCCTAGTCCGAACCTAACATCTGACCTGTCTTCCTCTACCCGTACCCTCCCTAGTCCGAACCTAACATCTGACCTGTCTTCCTCTACCCGTACCCTCTCTAGTCCGAACCTAACATCTGACCTGTCTTCCTCCACCCGTACCCTCCCTAGTCCCAACCTAACATCTGACCTGTCTTCCTCTACCTGTACCCTCCCTAGTCCGTACCTAACATCTGACCTGTGTTCCTCTACCCGTACCCTCCCTAGTCCGAACCTAGCATCTGACCTGTCTTCCTCTACCCGTACCCTCCCTAGTCCCAACCTAACATCTGACCTGTCTTCCTCTACCCGTACCCTCCCTAGTCCGTACCTAACATCTGACCTGTCTTCCTCTACCCGTACCCTCCCTAGTCCCAACCTAAAATCTGACCTGTCTTCCTCTACCCGTACCCTCCCTAGTCCCAACCTAACATCTGACCTGTCTTCCTCTACCCGTACCCTCCCTAGTCCGTACCTAACATCTGACCTGTCTTCCTCTACCCGTACCCTCCCTAGTCCCAACCTAACATCTGACCTGTCTTCCTCTACCCGTACCCTCCCTAGTCCTTACCTAACATCTGACCTGTCTTCCTCTACCCGTACCCTCCCTAGTCCCAACCTAACATCTGACCTGTCTTCCTCTACCCGTACCCTCCCTAGTCCGTACCTAACATCTGACCTGTCTTCCTCTACCCGTACCCTCCCTAGTCCGTACCTAACATCTGACCTGTCTTCCTCTACCCGTACCCTCCCTAGTCCCAACCTAACATCTGACCTGTCTTCCTCTACCCGTACCCTCCCTAGTCCGTACCTAACATCTGACCTGTCTTCCTCTACCCGTACCCTCCCTAGTCCCAACCTAACATCTGACCTGTCTTCCTCTACCCGTACCCTCCCTAGTCCGAACCTAACATCTGACCTGTCTTCCTCCACCCGTACCCTCCCTAGTCCGTACCTAATATCTGACCTGTCTTCCTCTACCCTTACCCTCCCTAGTCCGAACCTAACATCTGACCTGTCTTCCCTAATGCCTTAACAGATATGGTTTTCCATCAAATATGAATGACACATAATGGAGCTTAATCAAAGCATTTCATAGGCCTATACCCATAACATCACTTACGCCACATCTCACAAACAGAATGCTACTCTGTATGTATAAAACCCACCTGTGTCACTCAAGATAACCAGAAGAGGGTGCCATTGTGAAGAATCAAGAAATCTAATTCAGAATGCCTAATTTACAGACAATCAATCACTTATCACCAATGTCAGGCATCACACAATGATAGCACTATCAAACTCAATAAAATATTTAAAGGCAGCACTCTTAAGGATCGTACCCTTTTTTTCCCCAATTTTTGCCTAAATTGACATACCCAAATCTAACTGCCTGTAGCTCAGGACCTGAAGCAAAGATATGCATATTCATGATACCATTTGAAAGGAAACACTGGGAAATTTGTGGAAATGTGAAATTAATGTAGGAGAATATAACACATTGGATATGGTAAAAAACAATACAACCCCCCCCTCCCCCCCAAAGTTGTTTTCCTTCATCATTTTCACAGTCTAGCTGTACTTTAGATTTTGGCCACCAGGTGGCAGCAGTCTGTGTGCAAAGTTTCAGACTTATCCAGGGAAAAATGACATTACTGCACAATATTTTGTATCAATTCGGAAAGGTTTGTATGTGAGTAGGCCTGGTTTGGTTCAGGATAGCCATGGTTTTGCTCAGGGTAGTCAGGGTCATCAAGGTAGTCAGAGTTTGGTTCGCAATGGTCCTCAGAGAGAATCAGTTGACTTACGTATCTCAGCTTGACTTTCGGACCAACAGTCTGGTATAGATACACAGTCACTATAAACTGAAGGACCTGTTTAACATCAACAACAACAACAAACTAACTGAAAAACATGTCAATCAAGACAAATGTGAACAGCTGAGTAGTGTGTGTGTGTGTGTGTGTGTGTGTGTGTGTGTGTGTGTGTGTGTGTGTGTGTGTGTGTGTGTTTGTTTGTGTGTGTGCGCGTGTGCGCAAGTGTGTGTGCATGTGTCGGTGTGTTTGTGTGCGTGTCTGTGTGTTACCTGAATGTTAAGCAGGACATTCTAACCAAGAGAGACTTTGTAATTTCTTCAAACGATCATCTTTATTTAATAAGAATTGCAATAATGAAGCTGGTCGAGAGCTCAACGGTACAGAAAAAACAGAGGTCCTATATAGCAGACCTAGAAATTCTTAGTCATGGCTGGTTCCACCCCTCCCATGCAGATCGGGGCATCATAAGCTAACTTGGGTTCATCTTGTGGTTATGTTCACCGGGTGTTGTTACCCTGTACCCTGGCTTAGATTCTCAGAAACAAAAAGTATTAGAAACAATAGGGGTTTATTTTGTTTCTCAGGCTCTCTCTATCTCGGCTCACACCATGTCCTTGACTATACCCACAGACCAGCTGCAGGGAGCTAGAGGGGAACCATCCCTTTACAGAAGCACAGCATTTGTAGTTATGAAAGTCTCTTACTATTGTTAAGCATATAATTCAACAATCAATATTCAACAAAGCAGGTAAATACGTAATATTTCCCTTACAGTTTTCACACATCAAAGTTCCTGTAGATTGTTAAAACAGGATCTCACATACTGCAGTTGCACCCAAACGGCTCTTATCTGTATGCCCAGACCCATGACTAAGTCACACAAGACAAGCCTATACTAAAATATAACAATGGATAAATATCCAAGTAAAAACAGCATAGTATGTTCAATTAAACAACATGGTAGTTAATTCAATCATTTCCTCTATAATGGTTACATAAGACAGGTTTCTTAAGGCAAAAACAATAGTAGGGTGGTTAGTCGGGGTGGATAAGTGGGCATATAACATGAACGTCTAGCAACCCCAAGGTTGCGTGTTTGAATCTCATCACAGAAAACTTTAGCAACTTTGCAATTACTTTTTAGCTACGTTGCAACTACTTATCAAGTTAGCTAACCCTTCCCCTAACCCGTTTAGCTAACCCTTCCCCTAACCTGTGTAGCTAACCCTTCCCCTAACCCGTGTAGCTAACCCTTTTAGCTAACCCTTCCCATAACCCTTTTAGCTAAAACTTCCCCTAACCCGTTTAGCTAACCCTTCCCCTAACCTGTGTAGCTAACCCTTCCCCTAACCCGTGTAGCTAACCCTTTTAGCTAACCCTTCCCCAAACCCTTTTAGCTAACCCTTCCCCAAACCCTTTTAGCTAATCCTTCCCCTAACCCTTCCCCTAACCCTTTTATCTAACCCATCCCCTAACCCTTCCCCTAACCCTTTTAGCTAACCCTTTTAGCTAAACCTTCCCCTAACCCTTCCCCTAACCCTTTTAGCTAACCCTTTTAGCTAACCCTTCCCCTAACCCTTTTAGCTAACCCTTCCCCTAACCCTTCCCCTAACCCTTTTAGCTAACCCTTTTAGCTAACCCTTCCCCTAACCCTTCCCCTAACCCTTTTAGCTAACCCTTGTAGCTAACCCTTCCCCTAACCCTTTTAGCTAACCCTTCCCCTAACCCTTCCCCTATCCCTTTTAGCTAACCCTTTTAGCTAACCCTTCCCCTAACCCTTTTAGCTAACCCTTCCCCTAACCCTTCCAGCTAACCCTTTTAGCTAACCCTTCCCCTAACCCTTAAGAGCTAACCCTTCCCCTAACCCTTTTAGCTAACCCTTCCCCTAACCCTTCCAGCTAACCCTTTTAGCTAACCCTTCCCCTAACCCTTTTAGCTAACCTTTCCCCTAACCCGTTTAGCTAATCCTTCCCCTAACCTGTTTAGCTAACCCTTCCCCTAACCCTTTTAGCTAACCTTTCCGCCAACCCGTTTAGCTAATCCTTCCCCTAACCCGTTTAGCTAACCCTTCCCCTAACCCTTTTAGCTAACCTTTCCGCCAACCCGTTTAGCTAACCCTTCCCCTAACCCTTTTAGCTAACCTTTCCCCTAACCCGTTTAGCTAATCCTTCCCCTAACCTGTTTAGCTAACCCTTCCCCTAACCCTTTTTGCTAACCTTTCCCCTAACCCGTTTAGCTAATCCTTCCCCTAACCCGTTTAGCTAACCCTTCCCCTAACCCGTTTAGCTAACCCTTCCCCTAACCCTTCCCCTAACCCGTTTAGCTAACCCTTCCCCTAACCCGTTTAGCTAACCCTTCCCCTAACCCTTCCCCTAACCCGTTTAGCTAACCCTTCCCCTAACCCGTTTAGCTAACCCTTCCCCTAACCCTTCCCCTAATCCTTCCCCTAACCCTTCCCCTAACCTTTTTAGCTAATCCTTCCCCTAACCCGTTTAGCTAACCCTTTTAGCTAACCCTTCCCCTAACCCTTCCCCTAACCCTTTTAGCTAACCCTTCCCCTAACCCTTCCCCTAATCCTTTTAGCTAACCCTTCCCCTAACCCTTCCCCTAACCCTTTTAGCTAACCCTTCCCCTAACCCTTCCCCTAACCCTTTTAGCTAACCCTTCCCCTAATCCTTCCCCTAACCCTTTTAGCTAACCCTTCCCCTAACCCTTCCCCTAACCCTTTTAGCTAACCCTTCCCCTAACCCTTCCCCTAACCCTTTTAGCTAACCCTTCCCCTAATCCTTCCCCTAACCCTTTTAGCTAACCCTTCCCCTAACCCTTCCCCTAACCCTTTTAGCTAACCCTTCCCCTAACCCTTTTAGCTAATCCTTCCCCTAACCTGTTTAGCTAACCCTTTTAGCTAACCCTTCTCCTAACCCTTCCCCTAACCCTTCCCCTAACCCTTTTAGCTAACCCTTCCCCTAACCCTTTTAGATAATCCTTCCCCTAACCCGTTTAGCTAACCCTTTTAGCTAACCCTTCCCCTAACCTTAACCCCTAGAGCTAGTTAGCGTTATCCATTTAGCTGTTAGCAACAACAAATTGTAATTTGTGACATATGATACGTTTAACAAATTCGAAACATATCGTGTGAATTGTTATTCATGACATATCATACAAAATGGATAATGGACATCCACAAATAAAGATACAATACATATCATAGTAAATGGAGTGTTTTGGATTATATACGCACAAAACAATACGAAATGCTCTGAGACCATGTTGAGAAAACCAGGCACAGAATCATGCTATGGGGATGTTTTTCAGCGGCATGGACTGGGAGACTGGCAAGGACAGAGGGAACAATGAATGGATCCAAATGACCCCAAGCATACAGCTAAAGCAATACTGGAATGACTAAAGAACAAGAATGTGAAAGTCCTTGAGTGGCCCAGCCAAAGCCCAGACTTGAACCCATTGAAAATCTGTGGATTGAAGGATTTGAAGATTGCTGTTTTTCACCTCTCCCCATCTTATTTAACAGAGCGTGAGAAAAGGAAGAATGAGAGAAAAAACAAATCCAGATGTGCAAAGATGATACAAACAAACCCAAGACAAAGCAAATCTGTAATCGCTGCCAAAGGTGCTTCTACAAGTATAGACTCAGGGGTGTGAATACTTATGCAAATTTGATTTCTGTATTTAATTTTCAATACATTTGCTAAACATTTTTCTATGGATTGATATGTAGCCTACATTGGGCCTTTATGATATCCTTTACAAATCAAACTACATTGTATTGGTCACTTACACATATTTATCAGATGTATGTGAGTGAGTAGTGAAATGCTTGTGTTGCAGCTCCAACAGTGCAGTAATATCTCCTTTCTGTAATGTTTCCTTTCTTTCTGTCACCAAATGTTTTCATAATATTAAAGTTACCAGGTTGTTAGGGGCATACTGGCCAAACATTTTGTTCTTATATTTATATGATAATAGAGATGTGTGGACAGGTGTATTCATATTTAGAAGCAATGTGGAAAGCAGTATCGTTGTTGTTTTGGAAGAATCTGTTGAGTTCATACTGACACAAACCAAAAAGGAAAATCCCTACACACACACACACCACACAGACAGACAGACAGACACACGCACACACACTAATGAAACTCAGCTGTAAATCAACATCTGTCTTGACTTAATGTGTGTTTTCCTGGATAACAATACTCTGATTCATAGCAGTTCACTGGAAATGGTTAAAATCTATTTAGTCTCCACAGAACGTTGTGACTTTATATGGGTGAATCAGAGAGGACTTTGAGAGTGAAGAGCAGGACACAGAGGCTTTAGTTCTGAACTATACATCCTTTAAAAATTAAACACTGAGATTCCCAAAGGCAGGTCATCTCCAAATCAAGCTTTAACATAGAGTAGATTTGTGTCACTATGGCAGTATGATTTCTGCCACTAGTGGCTGTGTGTGTAGCTGGTCGACGGGCCCCAGTGTCAGCGCCCCTTGTAGACTGAGTCTCTGCTCTGCACTCAGCGCCGGAGTCTCGTAGTGGACACGCAGCCATGGCTGCCCTGGGGTCAGAGGGGAAAGGTTGAGTCAGATCAGGGTGACACCGACCCTACACCCTTTACACGCTAACACACACACACACACAGGGTTAGAGAGTTCTCACCTTTCTCCACCTTCTGTCCCAAAGACACCAGAAGCTCCGCCCCCACGCTGTGATTGACAGGGTCTCCGGCCTTCGAACGTCCCGCCCCCAACCTGTGCAGCACCTGAGCAATGACCATGCCGTCTATGTCCAGCACTGTCCCTGCAGACACCAAAAGACAAAGTCATGCAGTGTGTACGTGTGTGTGTGTGTGTGTGTGTGTGTGTGTGTGTGTGTGTGTGTGTGTGTGTGTGTGTGTGTGTGTGTGTGTGTGTGTGTGTGTGTGTGTGTGTGTGTGTGTGTGTGTGTGTACGCATTTGCATTTGTTAATCTGTGCCTGTGTGTGTTACCGTGGCCCTGTGTCTCCAGTTCTGTCTGGTAGTGTGCCCGTCTCAGGATGCTGTAGTAGTCTGCGTTGGTTGAACAGAGTGATGCAGCGATCTGATTGGCTACTCCCTGACCAATCATCATGTTCTGGAACTTTTCCAGGGCTGCACCATTCTGCAGGGTTGTAGAGATCACCTTTTTACCCTCATCCAGGCTCCCTGCACGGCCAATCATCCACAACAGCAGCCCACCTACACACACACACACACACACACACACACACACACACACACACACACACACACACACACACACACACACACACACACACACACACACACACACACACACACACACACACACACACAGAATATTGACTTGAATTTGAAGGTAATATACGTCCACAGCTTCTGTGTCTAGACTGTAGCTAAGCCCGAGCAGCACTGACATTCTAACTAGGTCTTGGTCTGCTTGGTTTTGGTCCAAAGGAACCAATTCACTGAGTGTGTGTGTTTGTGTGTGTGTGTGTTGTGTGTGTGTGTGTATTCCTCACCCAGACTTGTGACCAGCTCCAGTATGTCGTCTGGGCCCCTCCCCTTTAGACACTCCAGGGACTCCATCACTTCCAGAGTGTTCCCCACACAGCGACCAATAGGACAGTTCATACGACTAAGCACCGCCCCCGTACGGATCCCCAAACTGTTCCCAACTGTCACCTGCAGGAGAGAATGGGGTCAAGGTAAGGGTCAGGGGTCTGCTTTGTGTTATGTCCTTTCTATTCCAGACTTGACAACCAGTTGAGTTCCTAACTAAATCAACAACCTTATTTGATCAATCAAGTACAAGGCAGGAGTGAAAACATGGCCCTCCAGACATTCAAACAAGAATGGGGTAAAGGTCAGGTGTCAGTGTTAGGGTTACCATGGACTGGGCCAGTGACTTGGCACTGCCCAGGTCTTTGTAGAGAGCTGCATTCCCAAACTTCACATCCAGAACCAAGGCACTCAGAGACTCAGCACCCTTCTTAGAGATGATAGAGCCTGGAGAGAACACACACACTATTCACATGTTCATTTCTCTACTTTGAAAGGTAGTCCAGTTTGCTGTTGTTGTTGTTGGCAGACCTGTGATGAGTGGGAGGCTGTCGACTGTAGACGTAACGTCTCTCAGAGCGTACATGACCTTGTCAGCAGGCACCAGGTTATCTGTCTGTCCTACAATGCAACAGCCAACCTCCTCCAGGATTCGATGCAGCTGAGGATGGTGCCACAATAACACATGTTAATAACTTGTAAATGAGAGAGAGAGAGAGAGAGAGAGAGAGAGAGAGAGAGAGAGAGGAGAGGGAGAGAGAGAGAGAGAGAGAGAGAGAGAGGGAGCGAGAGAGAGAGAGAGAGAGAGAGAGAGAGGGAGAGAGAGAGAGAGAGTACCTGTTGTACTGACTGATAGACGTTAAAGCCAGGGATGGACTCCAGTTTGTCGAGCGTGCCGCCTGTGTGTGCCAGACCTCTGCCACTTATCATGGGTACCTATGGACACAGCTTCTGATAGTCAGACACACACACACACACACACACACACACACACACACACACACACACACACACACACACACACACACACACACACAGACACACACACGCACACACACACACACACACACAGGTGGATCCAGGCAGGTACCTTGCAGCCGCAGGCAGCCAGAGCAGGAGCCAGCACCAGGCTGATCTTGTCCCCCACTCCACCTGTCGAGTGTTTATCCACCATTAGCCCCTCCCACTCTGCCGGCCATGACATCACTTCCCCTGACATCATCATCTCCTTCGTCAGTGCGAGAGTCTCCTCTGCTACCATTCCCTTCAGCCAGATTGCCATCAGCATGGCTCCTATACACACACACACACACACAAGCAAACACACACACACACACACACACATGCAGACACACACGCACTCACACACACACGCACGCACGCACACGCGCACACACACATACACACATCAGATCAGAATTTCAACTGTAGAGTAGAGTGCAGGTTTTGGCCTGAGCTTGACTATTTATACTCAGTCTAAAGTGTGTGGGGGTCTTCTTCTCTGCAGACCTATAATAACTTGCCTTATCTGGCATCCCACCCACTGTGACTCTGTGACCTACCTGCACGTCGCTGGATGGTGTGTGTGTGTGTGTGTGTGTGTGTGTGTGTGTGTGTGTGTCTGTGTGTGTGTGTGTGTGTGTGTGTGTGTGTGTGTCTGTGTGTGTGTGTGTGTGTGTGTGTGTGTGTGTGTGTGTGTGTGTGTGTGTGTGTGTGTGTGTGTGTGTGTACCAATCTGGCTCTCTTGGATGGTCTTGTCCTTGACACCCTGTACGAAGTCTCGGATCTCCCCAGCACTCAGCTGTTCACCATTCCGTTTCTTACGGATGTGTTCGGGGAAAGTGGCTTTGCTCTGCTCGTGGTGCGCCATCCCTGCAGCTCACTGACACACAATGGACTGAAACACAGCTGACTGACACACAATGGACTGACACACAGCGGACTGACACACAGCGGACTGACACACAGCTGACTGACACACAGCGGACTGACACACAGCTGACTGACACACAGCTGCATGTGACAAGTAGGAGAGGAAAATACACAAGGGATTGTTTTAAATCACTAAACTATTGTGTGTGTATGTCTCAACAGAATCGGTGGAATGAATGCACCCCTGATCAGCGTAAATACAGTTCACTCTCATAACTGCCACGTTGCGTTCCTTCTCTCCCTTTGCTTGTGGACTTCAATGTACAACACATGTGACCAGGCAAAAACACATTTCCAAGCCAAACCTCTACAAACAACCTACATCTTTGTTACCATATTATCTAAAATAATGGCATACATCGTCAGCATAGTTAATAGAACTAACTCGTTAGTAAACCTGCTACAATCATGTAGTATCATGTCAGTGTAACAGTCAGTTAATAGTAACACAAGTGGGCCCCAGTGGCAATAAATGAGTAATACCAAAATCTTACCTTGACTTAGAAGAGTTCTAGTGTTGTCTTGGAAAGTATGTTTGAGCAGGGCGTTTCTGTTGGCTGAACTAGTCAGCTGAACTTGCCAGAAAAATGAAACTGAAAAAATATATATAATGATAATAACAATAATAATCTCTCTCTCTTGCTCTATTTCTCTCTTGCTTCTACTTCATTTTGGAAGGAATTCATTTGTTCAAAACTGTTCAACTATTGTCTTTCTCTCTCTTTGAGTCAACAACCCATATCATGGGTTTCTCCCCTTTCCTGTCGGGTTGTGATTGGTCCATTTGCTGCCATCTAGTGGACATGTTGCACTATTGCCCTCATCTATGTCTGGACCGTTATTGTCCACGTTTGCAATGTTCTAATGTACTATGGAAAAAGATGTCTCTCCTATTCTTGGCACTTTGCCCAGTCATATTTAAGGTAAGAACTACCTTTCTAGGCATTCTGATGCTTCTAGCTTTGAGTTAAATTTGTTGATAGCATATCTACAGTTTTTCACTTTTTAATGTGTATAGTATTGCTTACTGGGTGTTGTCCAATGAATGCTGTAACCACTCCCTCTTCAAATCAGGGCTGATTGGAAAAATATGTTCAAAAGAGAACATTGTATTATCATTTCTTTGTACTCTCTGAGGAAGGCCATGCGGCCGAAATGCATCTGAGTTTTTAAACTTTGTTTCCATTGAACATGCCATACAAATAAAGACATTGTAATTAATTGTATGAAGAGTACCTTGGTCCTCCTTTCTTTTTGATGACCAATTTACCCCTTTTACCAAAGAGCATCTTCTGTCTACCAAGTCTACTATTGTGTACCTCAGCAGCGCTTCCATTCCTCCTCTTCTTTTCTGTGTCTATTAAGGTTTTTATTAAGAGTTTCCTACCTGTACCGGAACGCTGCTCCTGAACACTGTCATGTCTTCCAACCTTGAGAACACACACCGGTCAAATACCCCTCTCTGTCTGTCTGTATGGAAGGACTAGTGACCAATGGGTGTGAGTGGTGGAGTGGGTCAGTTAGTCATTAACTACGACAGTAGTCACAACCCATCACGAATCAGAAGGGGAAACAGTCATTTTGACGTAAAAACATCCGACCCTACCATTTCGCATCATCCCAATACCCTCACCACATTCCTTTACCCTCACCCCTCCCCTTACCCTCACCCCATCCCCTAACCCTCACCCCCTCCCTCCCTTTACCCTTACCCCATCCTCTTACCCTCAACCCCTCCCTATACCCTCACCCTCACCCCCTCCCCTTACCCTCACCCCCTCCCCTTACCCTCACTCCATCCCCTAACCCTCACCCCCTCCCCTTACCCTCACCCCATCCCCTTACCCTCAACCCCTCCCTTTACCCTCACCCCCTCACATCAAACCTATAATCCAGTATATTAACTCTATCCATTATCATTAATCTTTACCTGTCTTCCTCTACCTGAACCCTCCCTGAACCCTCCCTGACCCTGGTCTGTACCTGTCTTCCTCTACCTGAACCCTCCCTGATCCTTACATCTGACCCTGGTCTGTACCTGTCTTCCTCTACCTGAACCCTCCCTGACCCTGGTCTGTACCTGTCTTCACCTACCTGAACACTCCCTGACCCTGGTCTGTACCTGTCTCCCTCTGAAAGCACTGAACTGAGCTTTTAGAATTTGAGCAATTCCAGTGGCGGCTGGTGGGAGGAGCTACAGGAGGACGGGCTCATTGTAATGGCTGGAATGGAATTGATGGAATGGTATCAAACATATGGAAACCACGTTTGACTCTGTTCCAATTATTCCATTCCAGTCATTACAATGAGCCTATCCTCCTATATCTCCTCCCACCAGCCTCCACTGAGCAATTCAATGTTAGCGCCCAAAGTGTCTTCAGTCATACAGAAACACTGGTCCTGGTTAGCGGTGGTAGTCGGCCTGGTGTTGGTCATCAGAGTAGGCTTGTCTTGGTTCAGGAAGGCAATGATTTGTACGGGGTAGGCGAGGTTTGTATGTGCATAGGCCTGGTTTTGTTCAGGGTAGTCAGGGTCAGGGTCATTGTCATGCTGAAAGACCCAGCCATGTTTCATCTTCAATGCCCTTGCTGATGGAAGGAGGTTTTCACTCAAAATCTCATGATACATGGCCCCATTCATTCTTTCCTTTACACGGATCAGTCGTCCTGGTCCCTTTGCAGAAAAACAGCCCCAAAGCATGATGTTTCCATCCCCATGCTTCACAGTAGGTAGGGTGTTCTTTGGATGCAACTCAGCATTCTTTGTCCTCCAAACACGACGAGTTGAGTTTTTACCAAAAAGTTATATTTTGGTTTCATCTGACCATATGACATTCTCCCAATCTTCTTCTGGATCATCCAAATGCTCTCTAGCAAACTTCAGACGGACCTGGACATGTACTGGCTTAAGCAGGGGGACACGTCTGGCACTGCAGGATTTGAGTCCCTGGCGGCGTAGTGTGTTACTGATGGTAGGCTTTGTTACTTTGGTCCCAGCTCTCTGCAGGTCATTCACTAGGTCCCCCCCGTGTGGTTCTGGGATTTTTGCTCACCGTTCTTGTGATCATTTTGACCCCACAGGGTGAGATCTTGCGTGGAGCCCCAAATCAAGGGAGATTATCAGTGGTCTTGTATGTCTTCCATTTCCTAATAATTGCTCCCACAGTTGATTTCTTCAAACCAAGCTGCTTACCTATTGCAGATTCAGTCTTCCCAGCCTGGTGCAGGTCTACAATTTTGTTTCTGGTGTCCTTTGCCAGCTCTTTGGTCTTGGCCATAGTGGAGTTTGGAGTGTGACTGTTTGAGGTTGTGGACAGGTGTCTTTTATACTGATAACAAGTTCAAACAGGTGCCATTAATACAGGTAACGAGTGGAGGACAGAGGAGCCTCTTAAAGAAGAAGTTACAAGTCTGTGAGAGCCAGAAATCTTGCTTGTTTGTAGGTGGCCAAATACTTATTTTCCACCATCATTTGCAAATAAATTCATTAAAAATCCTACAATGTCATTTTCTGCATTTTTTTTCTCATTTTGTCTGTCATAGTTGAAGTGTACATATGATGAAAATTACAGGCCTCTCTCATCTTTTTAAGTGGGAGAACTTGCACAATTGGTGGCTGACTAAATACTGTTTTGCATCACTGTAGATACTCAGCCAATATAACTGGAGGACATGTTTAACATCAACAACAACAACAAACTGGAAAACCTGTCGATCAAGACAAATGTGAACAGCTGAATAATGTGTGTGTGTCTGTGTTCATGTGGCAGTGTGTGTGTGTGTGTGTGTCTGTGTGTTACCAGAATGTTTAGCAGGACATTCTAACCAAGTGAGAGAGACTTTGTAATTTCTTCAAACGATCATCTTTATTTAAGAAGAATTGCAATAATGAAGCTGGTCGACCTCACACTCTTGAGTGTAAGGCAGAGAGCTTAACGGTACAGAAAAAACAGAGGTCCTATATAGCAGACCTAAAAATGCTTAGTCATGGCTGGTTCCACCCCTCCCATGCAGATTCGGGGCATCATAAGCTACCTTGGGTTCATGTTGTGGTTATGTTCACCGGGTGTTGTTTCCCTGTACCCTGGCTTAGTTTCTCAGAGGCGTAGATGATTAGAAACAAATACAGGTTTGTTCTATTTCTCAGGCTCTCTCTATCTCGGCTCACACCATGTCCTTGACTATACCCACAGACCAGCTGCAGGGAGCTAGAGGGGAACCATCCCTTTACAGAAGCACAGCATTTGTAGTTATGAAAATCTCGTACTATTGTTAAGCATATAATTCAACAATCAATATTCAACATAGCAGGTAAATACGTAATATTTCCCTTACAGTTTTCACACATCAAAGTTCCTGTAGATTGTTAAAACAGGATCTCACATACTGCAGTTGCACCCAAACGGCTCTTATCTGTATGCCCAGACCCATGACTAAGTCACACAAGACAAGCCTATACTAAAATATAACAATGGATAATTATCCAAGTAAAAACAGCATAGTATGTTCAATTAAACAACATGGTAGTTAATTCAATAATTTCCTCTATAATGGTTAAGTTTCTTAAGGCAAAAACAATAGTAGGGTGATTAGTCGGGGTGGATGTGGATGTATAACACGAACTTCTAGCAACCCCAAGGTTGAGTGTTTGAATCTCATCACGGAAAACGTTAGCATTTTAGCTAATTAGCAACATTGAAACAAATGTTTAGCTACGTTGGAACTACTTATCAAGTTCGCTAACCCTTCCCCTAACCTTAACCCCTAGAGCTAGTTAGCGTTAGACACCTAGCTGTTAGCAACAACAAATTGTAATTCGTGACATGCCATACATTTAACAAATTCGAAACATATTGTATTATGAATTGTAATTCATAACATATCAAACAAAATGGATAATGGACATCCACAAAAGAAGATACCATACCACAGTAAATGGAGTGTTTTGGTTTATATACGCACAAAATAATACGATATGCTCTGAGACCATGTTGAGAAAACCAGGCACAGCTCATCACCCGTCTAACACCATCCCTACAGTGAAGCATGTTGGCAGCATCATGCTATGGGGATACTTTTCAGCGGCATGGACTGGGAGACTGGCAAGGACAGAGAAACAATGAATGGATCCAAATACAGGCAAATCCTTGATGATGACCTGCTTCAGAGTGCAAACAACTTTAGACTGAGGCAAAGACTTACGTTCCAACAGAACAATGACCCCAAACATACAGCCAAAGCAATACTGGAATGACTTCAGAACAAGAATGTGAAAGTCCTTGAGTGGCCCAGCCAAAGCCCAGACTTGAACCCATTGAAAATCTGTGGATTGAAGGACTTGAAGATTGCTGTTTTTCGCTGCTCCCCATCTAATTTAACAGAGCTTGAGAACAGAACAGAGCGTGACAAAAGGAAGAATGAGAGAAAAAAAAATCCAGATGTGTAAAGCTGGTACAAACAAACCCAAAACAAAGCAAATCTGTAATCGCTGCCAAAGGTGCTTCTACAAGTATAGACTCAGGGGTGTAAATACTTATGCAAATTTGATTTCTGTATTTAATTTTCAATACATTTGCAAAACATTTTTCTATGAATTGAGATGTAGCCTACATTGAGCCTTTATGATATCCTTTACAAATCAAACTACATTTTATTGGTCACGTACACATATTTATCAGATGTATGTGAGTGAGTAGTGAAATGCTTGTGTTCCAGCTCCAACAGTGCAGTAATATCTCCTTTCTTTCTGTAATGTTTCCTTTCTTTCTGTCACCAAATGTTTGCATAATATTAAAGTTACCAGGTTGTTAGGGCCATACTGGCCAAACATTTTGTTCTTATATTTATATGATAATAGAGATGTGTGGACAGGTGTTTTCATATTTAGAAGCATTGTGGAAAGCAGTATCGTTGTGGTTTTGGAAGAATCTGTTGAGTTCATGCTGAGACAAACCAAAAAGCAAAATCCCTACACACACACACACGAATGAAACTGTCAGTGAAACTGATATAACACAGTCAGCTGTCGATCAGCATTTGTCTTGGCTTACTGTGTGTGTTTCTGGATAACAGTCAGGAAGTCACGCCTGACATACTTCCGACCACAACTCTATCTTCCTGATTCCTGCTTACAAGCAAAAATTAAAGCAGGAAGCACCAGTGACTCGGTCTATAAAAAAGTGGTCAGATGAATCAGATGCTAAACTACAAGACTCTTTTGCTATCACAGACTGTAATATGTTCTGGGATTCTTCCGATGGCATTGAGGAGTACACCACATCAGTCACTGGCTTTATCAATAAGTGAATCGAGGACGTCATCCCCACAGTGACTGTACGTTCATACCACAACCAGAAGCCTAGGATCATAGGCAACATTCGCACTAAGCTAAAGGGTAGAGCTGCCGCTTTCAAGGTGCGGGACTCTAACCCGGAAGCTTATAAGAAATCCTGCTATGCCCTGCGACGAACCATCAAACAGGCAAAGCGTCGATACAGAGCTAAGATTGAATCATACTACACCGGCTCCGACGCTCGTCTTATGTGGCAGGGCTTGCAAACTATTACAGACTACAAAGGGAAGCACGGCCGCGAGCTGCCCTGTGACACGAGCCTACCAGACGAGCTAAATCACTTCTATGCTCGCTTCGAGGCAAGCAACACTGAGGCATGCATGAGAGCATCAGCTGTTCCCGACGACTGTGTGATCACACTCTCCGAGGCCGACGTGAGTAAGTCCTTTAAACACGTTAGCATTCACAAGGTTGCGGGGCCATACGGATTACCAGGACGTGTGCTCCTGGCATGTGCTGACCAACTGGCAGGGGTCTTCACTGACATTTTCAAAAAGTCCCTGATTGAGACTGTAATACAAACATGTTTCAAGCAGACCACCATGTTTCCTGTGCCCAAGAACACAAAGGCAACCTGTCTAAATGAACACAGACCCATAGCACTCACGTCCGTAGCCATGAAGTGCTTTGAAAGGCTGGTAATGGCTCACATCAACACTATTATCCCAGAAACCCTAGACGCACTCCAATTTGCATACCGCCCAAACAGATCCACAGATGATACAATCTCTATTGCACTCCATACAGCCCTTTCCCACCTGAACAAAAGGAACACCTATGTGAGAATGCTATTCATTGACTGCAGTTCAGCGTTCAACACCATAGTACCCTCAAAGCTCATCACTAAGTTAAGGATCCAGGTACTAAACACCTCTCTCTGCAAGTGGATCCTGGACTTCCTGACAGGCCACCCCCAGGTGATGAGGGTAGATAGCAACACATCTGCCACGCTGATCCTCAGCCCTGGAGCCCCCCAGGGGTGCGTGCTCAGTCCCCTCCTGTACTCCCTGTTCACCCACGACTGCATGCCCAGGCACAACTCCAACACCATCATCTGGCCGGGTGGTGCCAGAATAACAACCTATACCTCAAAGTAACCAAGACTAAGGAGATGATTGTGGACTACAGGAAAAAGAGGACCGAGCATGCCCCCATTTTCATCGACGGGGCTGTAGTGGAGCAGGTTGAGAGCTTCAATTTCCTTGGTGTCCACATCAACAACAAACTAGAACGGTCCAAACACACCAAGACAATCGTGAAGAGGGCACGACAAAGCCTATTCCCCCTCAGGAAACTAAAAACATTTGGCATGGGTCCTGAGATCCTCAAAAGGTTCTACAGCTGCAACATCGAGAGCATCCTGACCAGGCGGTGTCAGAGGATAGCCCTAAAAATTGTCAAAGACCCAGCCACACCAGTCATACGCTACTGCTACTCTCTGTTCATCATATATGCATCGTCACTTTAACCATATCTAAATGTACAAACAACCTCAATCAGCCCGATTAACCGGTGTCTGTATATAGCCTCTCTACTGTATATAGCCTCGCTACTGTATACAGCTTCTCTACTGTATATAGCCTCTCTACTGTATATAGCCTCACTACTGTATATAGCCTCTCTACTGTATAGAGCCTCTCTACTGTATAAAGCCTCGCTACTGTATATAGCCTCTCTACTGTATATAGCCTCTCTACTGTATAGAGCCTCGCTACTGTATAAAGCCTCAATACTGTATATAGCCTCACTACTGTTATTTTTCTGTGTCTTTTTACTGTTGTTTTTCATTCTTTACCTACCTATTGTTCACCTAATACCTTTTTTGCACTATTGGTTAGAGCCTGTAAGTAAGCATTTCACTGTAAGGTCTACTACACCTGTTGTATTCAGCATTTCACTGTAAGGTCTACTACACCTGTTGTATTCAGCATTTCACTGTAAGGTGACACCTGTTGTATTCAGCATTTCACTGTGAGGTCTACTACACCTGTTGTATTCAGCAGTTCACTGTAAGGTCTACTACACCTGTTGTATTCAGCATTTCACTGTAAGGTCTACTACACCTGTTGTATTCAGCATTTCACTGTAAGCTCTACTACACCTGTTGTATTCAGCATTTCACTGTAAGGTCTACTACACCTGTTGTATTCAGCATTTCACTGTAAGGTCTACTACACCTGTTGTATTCAGCATTTCACTGTAAGGTCTACTACACCTGTTGTATTCAGCATTTCACTGTAAGGTCTACTACACCTGTTGTATTCAGCAGTTCACTGTGAGGTCTACTACACCTGTTGTATTCAGCATTTCACTGTGAGGTCTACTACACCTGCTGTATTCAGCATTTCACTGTGAGGTCTACTACACCTGTTGTATTCAGCATTTCACTGTAAGGTCTACTACACCTGTTGTATTCAGCATTTCACTGTAAGGTCTACTACACCTGGTGTATTCAGCATTTCACTGTAAGGTCTACCTACACCTGTTGTATTCAGCATTTCACTGTGAGGTCTACTACACCTGTTGTATTCAGCATTTCACTGTAAGGTCTACTACACCTGGTGTATTCAGCATTTCACTGTAAGGTCTACCTACACCTGTTGTATTCTGCATTTCACTGTGAGGTCTACTACACCTGTTGTATTCAGCATTTCACTGTGAGGTCTACTACACCTGTTGTATTCAACATTTCACTGTAAGGTCTACCTACACCTGTTGTATTCAGCATTTCACTGTGAGGTCTACTACACCTGTTGTATTCAGCATTTCACTGTGAGGTCTACTACACCTGTTGTATTCAGCATTTCACTGTAAGGTCTACTACACCTGTTGTATTCAGCATTTCACTGTGAGGTCTACTACACCTGTTGTATTCAACATTTCACTGTGAGGTCTACCTACACCTGTTGTATTCAACATTTCACTGTGAGGTCTACTACACCTGTTGTATTCAGCATTTCACTGTGAGGTCTACTACACCTGTTGTATTCAACATTTCACTGTGAGGTTACTACACCTGTTGTATTCAGCATTTCACTGTGAGGTCTACTACACCTGTTGTATTCAGCATTTCACTGTGAGGTCTACTACACCTGTTGTATTCAGCATTTCACTGTGAGGTCTACTACACCTGTTGTATTCAACATTTCACTGTGAGGTTACTACACCTGTTGTATTCAGCATTTCACTGTGAGGTCTACTACACCTGTTGTATTCAACATTTCACTGTGAGGTTACTACACCTGTTGTATTCAGCATTTCACTGTAAGGTCTACTACACCTGTTGTATTCAGCGTTTCACTGTAAGGTCTACTACACCTGTTGTATTCAACATTTCACTGTAAGGTCTACTACACCTGTTGTATTCAACATTTCACTGTAAGGTCTAATACACCTGGTGTATTCAGCATTTCACTGTAAGGTCTACTACACCTGTTGTATTCAGCATTTCACTGTAAGGTCTACTACACCTGTTGTATTCAGCATTTCACTGTAAGGTCTACTACACCTGGTGTATTCAGCGTTTCACTGTAAGGTCTACTACACCTGTTGTATTCAGCATTTCACTGTAAGGTCTACTACACCTGTTGTATTCAACATTTCACTGTGAGGTCTAATACACCTGTTGTATTCAACATTTCACTGTGAGGTCTACTACACCTGTTGTATTCAGCAGTTCACTGTGAGGTCTACTACACCTGTTGTATTCAGCATTTCACTGTGAGGTCTACTACACTTGTTGTATTCAGCATTTCACTGTAAGGTCTACTACACTTGTTGTATTCAGCATTTCACTGTAAGGTCTACTACACCTGCTGTATTCAGCATTTCACTGTGAGGTCTACTACACCTGTTGTATTCAGCATTTCACTGTGAGGTCTACTACACTTGTTGTATTCAGCATTTCACTGTAAGGTCTACTACACCTGCTGTATTCAGCATTTCACTGTGAGGTCTACTACACCTGTTGTATTCAGCATTTCACTGTGAGGTCTACTACACTTGTTGTATTCAGCATTTCACTGTGAGGTCTACTACACTTGTTGTATTCAGCATTTCACTGTAAGGTCTACTACACCTGCTGTATTCAGCATTTCACTGTGAGGTCTACTACACCTGTTGTATTCAGCATTTCACTGTGAGGTCTACTACACCTGCTGTATTCAGCATTTCACTGTGAGGTCTACTACACCTGTTGTATTCAGCAGTTCACTGTAAGGTCTACTACACCTGTTGTATTCAGCATTTCACTGTAAGGTCTACTACACCTGTTGTATTCAGCATTTCACTGTAAGGTCTACTACACTTGTTGTATTCAGCATTTCACTGTAAGGTCTACTACACCTGTTGTATTCAGCATTTCACTGTAAGGTCTACTACACCTGTTGTATTCAGCATTTCACTGTAAGGTCTACTACACCTGTTGTATTCAGCATTTCACTGTAAGGTCTACTACACCTGGTGTATTCAGCATTTCACTGTAAGGTCTACTACACCTGTTGTATTCAGCATTTCACTGTAAGGTCTACTACACCTGTTGTATTCAGCAGTTCACTGTATTCAACTGTTGTATTCCACGTGACAAATAAACTTTGATTTGATTTGAGTAGCCTAACGGTTCCCCCAAGTTGGGCAAGCTAGCGCCTTTGACTGTCTGCCCAGATGATGTATGATCATACTGGTCACACACACACACACACAAAATACGAACATTTTGCCCAGAAACAGGCTCCAGACAGAACAATAGTTTAATCATTGGTGTGCAGGATAAAACCTTTACTCTGTCTCCAGTTAACTTAAGAGGAACCAGTCAGTTCCTGTCAAGTATTGGCTGAGCTCCCAGACATCCTGGGGTCATTCTACACACCCAGAACAGTTACAACATGTCTCTATTAATGTGCACACACTTTTATATCTTATATTGATTTCTTTAACCATCCCAAGCCCAATGCCGAGGCTTAAAGAAGGATTTTTTAGTACACAAACATTAGTAAGGTTTAACAGAAATTGCCTTTACACAGTTCCTGGAAACGGTAAACATCTATTCAGTCTCCACAGAATCTTATGACTTTATATGGGTGAATCAGAGAGGACTTTGAGAGTGAAGAGCAGAAGACAGAGGCTTTAGTTCTGAACTATACATCCTTTAAAAATTAAACACTGAGATTCCCAAAGGCAGGTCATCTCCAAATCAAGCTTTAACATAGAGTAGATTTGTGTCACTATGGCAGTATGATTTCTGCCACTAGTGGCTGTGTGTGTAGCTGGTCGACGGGCCCCAGTGTCAGCGCCCCTTGTAGACTGAGTCTCTGCTCTGCACTCAACGCCGGAGTCTCGTAGTGGACACGCAGCCATGGCTGCCCTGGGGTCAGAGGGCAAAGGTTGAGTCAGATCAGGGTGACACCGACCCTACACCCTTCACACGGTAAACACACACACACACACAGGGTTAGAGAGTTCTCACCTTTCTCCACCTTCTGTCCCAAAGCCACCAGAAGCTCCGCCCCCACGCTGTGATTGACAGGGTCTCCGGCCTTCGAACGTCCCGCCCCCAACCTGTGCAGCACCTGAGCAATGACCATGCCGTCTATGTCCAGCACTGTCCCTGCAGACACCAAAAGACAAAGTCATGCAGTGTATGCGTGTGTGTGTGTGTGTGTGTGTGTGTGTGTGTGTGTGTGTGTGTGTGTATGTTTGTATGTGTGTGTGTGTGTGTTTGTATGTGTGTGTGTGTGTGTGTGTGTGTGTGTGTGTGTGTGTGTGTGTGTGTTTGTATGTGTGTGTGTGTGTGTGTGTGTGTGTGTGTGTGTGTGTGTGTGTGTGTGTGTGTGTGTGTGTGTGTGTGTGTGTGTGTGTGCGTGTGCGCATTTGCATTTGTTAATCTGTGCCTGTGTGTGTTACCGTGGCCCTGTGTCTCCAGTTCTGTCTGGTAGTGTGCCCGTCTCAGGATGCTGTAGTAGTCTGCGTTGGTTGAACAGAGTGATGCAGCGATCTGATTGGCTACTCCCTGACCAATCATCATGTTCTGGAACTTTTCCAGGGCTGCACCATTCTGCAGGGTTGTAGAGATCACCTTTTTACCCTCATCCAGGCTCCCTGCACGGCCAATCATCCACAACAGCAGCCCACCTACACACACACACACACACACACACACACACACACACACACACACACAGAATATTGACTTGAATTTGAAGGTAATGAACGTCCACAGCTTCTGTGTCTAGACTGTAGCTAAGCCCGAGCAGAACTGACATTCTAACTAGGTCTTGGTCTGCTTGGTTTTGGTCCAAAGGAACCAATTCACTGAGTGTGTGTGTTTGTGTGTGTGTATTGTGTGTGTGTGTGTATTCCTCACCCAGACTTGTGACCAGCTCCAGTATGTCGTCTGGGCCCCTCCCCTTTAGACACTCCAGGGACTCCATCACTTCCAGAGTGTTCCCCACACAGCGACCAATAGGACAGTTCATCCGACTAAGCACCGCCCCCGTACGGATCCCCAAACTGTTCCCAACTGTCACCTGCAGGAGAGAATGGGGTCAAGGTAAGGGTCAGGGGTCATGGTAAGGGTCAGGGGTCTGCTTTGTGTCATGTCCTTTCTATTCCAGACTTGACAACCAGTTGAGTTCCTAACTAAATCAACAACCTTATTTGATCAATCAAGTACAAGGCAGGAGTGAAAACATGGCCCTCCAGACATTAAAACAAGAATGGGGTAAAGGTCAGGTGTCAGTGTTAGGGTTACCATGGACTGGGCCAGTGACTTGGCACTGTCCAGGTCTTTGTAGAGAGCTGCATTCCCAAACTTCACATCCAGAACCAAGGCACTCAGAGACTCAGCACCCTTCTTAGAGATGATAGAGCCTGGAGAGAACACACACACACTATTCACATGTTCATTTCTCTACTTTGAAAGGTTGTCCAGTTTGCTGTTGTTGTTGTTGGCAGACCTGTGATGAGTGGGAGGCTGTCGACTGTAGACGTAACGTCTCTCAGAGCGTACATGACCTTGTCAGCAGGCACCAGGTTATCTGTCTGTCCTACAATGCAACAGCCAACCTCCTCCAGGATTCGATGCAGCTGAGGATGGTGCCACAATAACACATGTTAATAACTTGTAAATGAGAGAGAGAGAGAGAGAGATGGAGATGGAGAGGGAGAGAGAGAGAGAGAGAGAGAGAGGGAGGGGGGGAGGGAGAGGGAGGGAGAGAGGAAGAGAGAGAGGGAGAGGGAGAGGGAGAGAGAGAGAGAGAGAGTACCTGTTGTACTGACTGATAGACGTTAAAGCCAGGGATGGACTCCAGTTTGTCGAGCGTGCCGCCTGTGTGTGCCAGACCTCTGCCACTTATCATGGGTACCTATGGACACAGCTTCTGATAGTCAGACCCACACACACACACACACACACACACACACACACACACACACACAGGTGGATCCAGGCAGGTACCTTGCAGCCGCAGGCAGCCAGAGCAGGAGCCAGCACCAGGCTGATCTTGTCCCCCACTCCACCTGTCGAGTGTTTATCCACCATTAGCCCCTCCCACTCTGCCGGCCATGACATCACTTCCCCTGACATCATCATCTCCTTCGTCAGTGCGAGAGTCTCCTCTGCTACCATTCCCTGCAGCCAGATTGCCATCAGCATGGCTCCTATACACACACACACACACACACACACACAAGCAAACACACACACACACATGCAGACACGCACGCACTCACACACACACACGCAAGCACGCACACACACATACACACATCAGATCAGACTTTCAACTGTAGAGTAGAGTGCAGGTTTTGGCCTGAGCTTGATTATTGATACTTATCTGGCATCCCACCCACTGTGACTCTGTGACCTACCTGCATGTCGCTGGATGGTGTGTGTGTGTGTGTGTGTGTGTGTGTGTGTGTGTGTGTGTGTGTGTGTGTGTGTGTGTGTGTGTGTGTGTGTGTGTGTGTGTGTGTGTGTGTGTGTGTGTGTGTGTGTACCAATCTGGCTCTCTTGGATGGTCTTGTCCTTGACACCCTGTACGAAGTCTCGGATCTCCCCAGCGCTCAGCTGTTCACCGTTCCGTTTCTTGCGGATGTGTTCGGGGAAAGTAGCTGTACTCTGCTCGTGGTGCGCCATCCCTGCAGCTCACTGACACACAGCGGACTGACACACAGCTGACTGACACACAGCGGACTGAAACACAGCTGACTGACACACAGCGGATTGACACACAGCTGACTGAAACACAGCGGACTGAAACCCAGCGGACTGACACACAGCGGACTGAAACACAGCTGACTGACACACAGCGGACTGACACACAGTGGACAGACACACAGCGGACTGACCCACAGCTGACTGACACACAGCTGACTGACACACAGTGGACTGACACACAGCGGATTGACCCACAGCGGACTGACCCACAGCGGACTGACCCACAGCGGCACGTGACAAGTAGGAAAGGAAAATACACGAGGGATTGTTTTAAATCACTAAACTATTGTGTGTGTGTGTGTGTGTGTGTGTGTGTATGTTTCAACAGAATCGGCGGAATGAATACACCCCTGATCAGCGTAAATACAGTTCACTCTCATAACTGCCACGTTGCGTTCCTTCTCTACTTTGCTTGTGGACTTCAATGTACAACACATGTGACCAGGCAAAAAAACATTTCCAAGCCAAACCTCTACAAACAACCTACATCTTTGTTACCATATTATCTAAAATAACGGCATACATCGTCAGCATAGTTAATAGAACTAACTCGTTAGTAAACCTGCTACAATCATGTAGTAAAGTCAGTGTAACAGTCAGTTAATAGTTACACAAGTGGGCCCCAGTGGCAATAAATGAGTAATACCAAAATCTTACCTTGACTTAGAAGAGTTCTAGTGTTGTCTTGGAAAGTCTGTTTGAGCAGGGCGTTTCTGTTGGCTTATCTAGTCAGCTGAACTTGCCAGAAAAATGAAACTGAAAAAAAAATATATAATAATAATAACAATAATAATCTCTCTCTCTTGCTCTATTTCTCTCTTGCTTCTACTTCATTTTGGAAGGAATTAATTTGTTCAAAACTGTTCAACTACTGTCTTTCTCTCTCTGAGTCAACAACCCATATCATGGATTTCTTCCCTTTCCTGTCGGGTTGTGATTGGTCCATTTTCTGCCATCTAGTGGACATGTTGCACTATTGCCCTCAGCTATGTCTGGACCGTTATTGTCCACGTTTGCACTGTTCTAATGTATTATGGAAAAAGATGGCTCTCCTATTCTTGGCACTTTGCCCAGTCATATTTAAGGTTAGAACTACCTTTCTAGGCATTCTGATGCTTCTAGCTTTGCGTTAAATTTGTTGATAGCATATCTACAGTATTTCACTTTTTAATGTGTATTGTATTGCTTACTGGGTGTTGTCCAATGAATGCTGTAACCACTCCCTCTTCAAATCAGGGCTGATTGGAAAAATTTGTTGAAAAGAGAACATTGTATTATCATTTCTTTGTACTCTCTGAGGAAGGCCATGCAGCCGAAGTTTTTAAACTTTGTTTCCATTGAACATGCCATACAAATAAAGACATTGTAATTAATTGTATGAAGAGTACCTTGGTCCTCCTTTCTTTTTGATGACCAATTTACCCCTTTTACCAAAGAGCATCTTCTGTCTACCAAGTCTACTATTGTGTACCTCAGCAGTGCTTCCGTTCCTCCTCTTCTTTTCTGTGTCTATTAAGGTTTTCAAAACTTCAGAGTTTCCTACCTGTACCGGAACGCTGCTCCTGAACACTGTCATGTCTTCCAACCTTGAGAACACACACCGGTCAAATACCCCTCTCTGTCTGTCTGTATGGAAGGACTAGTGACCAATGGGTGTGAGTGGTGGAGTGGGTCAGTTAGTCATTAACTACGACAGTAGTCACAACCCATCACGAATCAGAAGGGGAAACAGTCATTTTGACGTAAAAACATCTGACCCTACCATTTCGCATCATCCCAATACCCTCACCCTCACCACATTCCTTTACCCTCACCCCTCCCCTTACCCTCACCCCATCCCCTAACCCTCACCCCCTCCCTCCCTCCCTTTACCCTCACCCCTCCCCTTACCCTCACCCCATCCCCTAACCCTCACCCCCTCCCTCCCTCCCTTTACCCTCACCCCCTCCCCTTACCCTCACCCCCCCCCCTTACCCTCACTCCATCCCCTTACCCTCACCCCATCCCCTTACCCTCAACCCCTCCCTTTACCCTCACCCGAACCCCCTCCCCTTTCCCTCACCCCCTCACATCAAACCTATAATCCAGTATATTAACTCTATCCATTATCATCAATCTTTACCTGTCTTCCTCTACCTGAACCCTCCCTGAACCCTCCCTGACCCTGGTCTGTACCTGTCTTCCTCTACCTGAACCCTCCCTGATCCTTACATCTGACCCTGGTCTGTACCTGTCTTCCTCTGAAAGCACTGAACTGAGCTTTTAGAATTTGAGCAATTCCAGGGCGGCTGGTGGGAGGAGCTACAGGAGGACGGGCTCATTGTAATGGCTGGAATGGAATTGATGGAATGGTATCAAACACATGGAAACCACGTTTGACTCTGTTCCAATTATTCCATTCCAGTCATTACAATGAGCATATCCTCCTATATCTCCTCCCACCAGCCTCCACTGAGCAATTAAATGTTAGCGCCCAAAGTGTCTTCAGTCATACAGAAACACTCTGGTCCTGGTTAGCGGTGGTAGTCGGCCTGGTGTTGGTCATCAGAGTAGGCTTGTCTTGGTTCAGGAAGGCAATGATTTGTACGGGGTAGGCGAGGTTTGTATGTGCATAGGCCTGGTTTGGTTCAGGGTAGTCAGGGTCAGGGTTTCACAATGGTCCTCAGAGCAAAATCAGATGACTACCATTTCTCAGCTTGGCTTTCTGACCAACAGGCTGGTATACAGTGGGGCAAAAAAGTATTTAGTCAGCCACCAATTGTGCAAGTTCTCCCACTTAAAAAGATGAGAGAGGCCTGTAATTTTCATCATAGGTACACTTCAACTATGATAGACAAAATGAGAAAAAAAATCCAGAAAATCACATTGTAGGATTTTTTATTAATTTATTTGCAAATGATAGTGGAAAATAAGTATTTGGTCAATAACAAAAGTTTTTCTCAATACTTTGTTATATACCCTTTGCTGGCAATGACAGAGGTCAAACGTTTTCTGTAAGTCTTCACAAGGTTTTCACACACTGTTGCTGGTATTTTGGCCCATTCGTCCATGCAGATCTCCTCTAGAGCAGTGATGTTATGGGGCTGTTGCTGGGCAACACGGACTTTCAACTCCCTCCAAAGATTTTCTATGGGGTTGAGATCTGGAGACTGGCTAGGCCACTCCAGGACCTTGAAATGCTTCTTACGAAGCCACTACTTCGTTGCCCGGGGGGGGGGGGGGGGGGGGTGTTTGGGATCATTGTCATGCTGAAAGACCCAGCCACGTTTCATCTTCAATGCCTTTGCTGATGGAAGGAGGTTTTCACTCAAAATCTCACGATACATGGCCCCATTCATTCTTTCCTTTACACGGATCAGTCGTCCTGGTCCCTTTGCAGAAAAACAGCCCCAAAGCATGATGTTTCCACCCCCATGCTTCACAGTAGGTAGGGTGTTCTTTGAATGCAACTCATTATTCTTTGTCCTCCTAACACGACGAGTTGAGTTTTTACCAAAAAGTTATATTTTGGTTTCATCTGGCCATATGACATTCTCCCAATCTTCTTCTGGATCATCCAAATGCTCTCTAGCAAACTTCAGACGGACCTGGACATGTACTGGCTTAAGCAGGGGGACACGTCTGGCACTGCAGGATTTGAGTCCCTGGCGGCGTAGTGTGTTACTGATGGTAGGCTTTGTTACTTTGGTCCCAGCTCTCTGCAGGTCATTCACTAGGTCCCCCCCGTGTGGTTCTGGGATTTTTGCTCACCGTTCTTGTGATCATTTTGACCCCACAGGGTGAGATCTTGCGTGGAGCCCCAAATCAAGGGAGATTATCAGTGGTCTTGTATGTCTTCCATTTCCTAATAATTGCTCCCACAGTTGATTTCTTCAAACCAAGCTGCTTACCTATTGCAGATTCAGTCTTCCCAGCCTGGTGCAGGTCTACAAATTTGTTTCTGGTGGAGTTTGGAGTGTGACTGTTTGAGGTTGTGGACAGGTGTCTTTTATACTGATAACAAGTTCAAACAGGTGCCATTAATACAGGTAACGAGTGGAGGACAGAGGAGCCTCTTAAAGAAGAAGTTACAAGTCTGTGAGAGCCAGAAATCTTGCTTGTTTGTAGGTGGCCAAATACTTATTTTCCACCATCATTTGCAAATAAATTCATTAAAAATCCTACAATGTCATTTTCTGGATTTTTTTTCTCATTTTGTATGTCATAGTTGAAGTGTACATATGATGAAAATTACAGGCCTCTCTCATCTTTTTAAGTGGGAGAACTTGCACAATTGGTGGCTGACTAAATACTGTTTTGCATCACTGTAGATACTCAGCCAATATAACTGGAGGACATGTTTAACATCAACAACAACAACAAACTGGAAAACCTGTCGATCAAGACAAATGTGAACAGCTGAATAATGTGTATGTGTCTGTGTTCATGTGGCAGTGTGTGTGTGTGTGTGTGTCTGTGTGTTACCAGAATGTTTAGCAGGACATTCTAACCAAGTGAGAGAGACTTTGTAATTTCTTCAAACGATCATCTTTATTTAATAAGAATTGCAATAATGAAGCTGGTCGACCTCACACTCTTGAGTGTAAGGCAGAGAGCTCAACGGTACAGAAAAAACAGAGGTCCTATATAGCAGACCTAAAAATGCTTAGTCATGGCTGGTTCCACCCCTCCCATGCAGATTCGGGGCATCATAAGCTACCTTGGGTTCATGTTGTGGTTATGTTCACCGGGTGTTGTTTCCCTGTACCCTGGCTTAGTTTCTCAGAGGCGTAGATGATTAGAAACAAATAGGGGTTTGTTCTATTTCTCAGGCTATCTCTATCTCGGCTCACACCATGTCCTTGACTATACCCACAGACCAGCTGCAGGGAGCTAGAGGGGAACCATCCCTTTACAGAAGCACAGCATTTGTAGTTATGAAAGTCTCTTACTATTGTTAAGCATATAATTCAACAAAGCAGGTAAATACGTAATATTTCCCTTACAGTTTTCACACATCAAAGTTCCTGTAGATTGTTAAAACAGGATCTCACATACTGCAGTTGCACCCAAACGGCTCTTATCTGTATGCCCAGACCCATGACTAAGTCACACAAGACAAGCCTATACTAAAATATAACAATGGATAATTATCCAAGTAAAAACAGCATAGTATGTTCAATTAAACAACATGGTAGGTAATTCAATCATTTCCTCCATAATGGTTACATAAAACAGGTTTCTTAAGGCAAAAACAATAGTAGGGTGATTAGTCGGGGTGGATGTGGGTGTATAACACTAACTTCTAGCAACCCCAACGTTGAGTGTTTGAATCTCATCATGGAAAACTTTAGCATTTTAGCTAGTTAGCAACATTGAAACAAATTTTTAGCTACGTTGGAACTACTTATCAAGTTCGCTAACCCTTCCCCTAACCCTTTTAGCTAACCCTTCCCTAACCTTCCCTAACCTTAACCCCTAGAGCTAGTTAGCGTTAGACACCTAGCTGTTAGCAACAACAAATTTTAATCATGACATGTCATACATTTAACAAATTCGAAACATATTGTAGGAATTGTATTATGAATTCTAATCCGTAACATATCATACAAAATGGATAATGGACATCCTCTAAATAAGATACCATACGAAACGTAACATATCACAGTAAATTGAGTGTTTTGGATTATATACGCACAAAATAATACGAAATGCTCTGAGACCATGTTGAGAAAACCAGGCACAGCTCATCACCCGTCTAACACCATCCGTACAGTGAAGCGTGGTGGCAGCATCATGCTATGGGGATACTTTTCAGCAGCATGGACTGGGTGACTGGCAAGGACAGAGGAACAATGAATTGATCCAAATACAGGCAAATCCTTGATGATTACCTGCTTCAGAGTGCAAACAACTTTAGACTGAGGCAAAGACTTACGTTCCAACAGAACAATGACCCCAAACATACAGCCAAAGCAATACTGGAATGACTTCAGAACAAGAATGTGAAAGTCCTAAAGTGGCCCAGCCAAAGCCCAGACTTGAACCCATTGAAAATCTGTGGATTGAAGGACTTGAAGATTGCTGTTTTTCGCCGCTCCCCATCTAATTTAACAGAGCTTGAGAACAGAACAGAGCGTGAGAAAAGGAAGAATGAGAGAAAAAAAAAATCCAGATGTGTAAAGCTGGTACAAACAAACCCAAGACAAAGCAAATCTGTAATCGCTGCCAAAGGTGCTTCTACAAGTATAGACTCAGGGGTGTAAATACTTATGCAAATTTGATTTCTGTATTTAATTTTCAATACATTTGCTAAACATTTTTCTATGGATTGAGATGTAGCCTACATTGAGCCTTTATGATATCCTTTACAAATCAAATCAAACTACATTTTATTGGTCACGTACACATATTTATCAGATGTATGTGAGTGAGTAGTGAAATGCTTGTGTTGCAGCTCCAACAGTGCAGTAATATCTCCTTTCTGTAATGTTTCCTTTCTTTCTGTCACCAAATGTTTTCATAATATTAAAGTTACCAGGTTGTTAGGGGCATACTGGCCAAACATTTTGTGCTTATATTTATATGATAATAGAGATGTGTGGACAGGTGTATTCATATTTAGAAGCAATGTGGAAAGCAGTATCGTTGTTGTTTTGGAAGAATCTGTTGAGTTCATGCTGAGACAAACCAAAAAGGAAAATCCCTACACACACGAATGAAACTGTCAGTGAAACTGATATAACACAGTCAGCTGTCGATCAGCATTTGTCTTGGCTTACTGTGTGTGTTTCTGGATAACAGTCAGGAAGTCACGCCTGACATACTTCCGACCACAACTCTATCTTCCTGATTCCTGCTTACAAGCAAAAATTAAAGCAGGAAGCACCAGTGACTCGGTCTATAAAAAAGTGGTCAGATGAATCAGATGCTAAACTACAAGACTGTTTTGCTATCACAGACTGTAATATGTTCTGGGATTCTTCCGATGGCATTGAGGAGTACACCACATCAGTCACTGGCTTTATCAATAAGTGAATCGAGGACGTCATCCCCACAGTGACTGTACGTTCATACCACAACCAGAAGCCTAGGATCATAGGCAACATTCGCACTAAGCTAAAGGGTAGAGCTGCCGCTTTCAAGGTGCGGGACTCTAACCCGGAAGCTTATAAGAAATCCTGCTATGCCCTGCGACAAACCATCAAACAGGCAAAGCGTCAATACAGAGCTAAGATTGAATCATACTACACCGGCTCCGACGCTCGTCTTATGTGGCAGGGCTTGCAAACTATTACAGACTACAAAGGGAAGCACGGCCGCGAGCTGCCCTGTGACACGAGCCTACCAGACGAGCTAAATCACTTCTATGCTCGCTTCGAGGCAAGCGACACTGAGGCATGCATGAGAGCATCAGCTGTTCCCGACGACTGTGTGATCACGCTCTCCGTAGCCGATGTGAGTAAGTCCTTTAAACACGTTAGCATTCACAAGGCTGCGGGGCCATACGGATTACCAGGACGTGTGCTCCTGGCATGTGCTGACCAACTGGCAGGGGTCTTCACTGACATTTTCAACATGTCCCTGATTGAGACTGTAATACAAACATGTTTCAAGCAGACCACCATGTTTCCTGTGCCCAAGAACACAAAGTCAACCTGTCTAAATGAACACAGACCCGTAGCACTCACGTCCGTAGCCATGAAGTGCTTTGAAAGACTGGTAATGGCTCACATCAACACTATTATCGTAGAAACCCTAGACACACACCAATTTGCATACCGCCCAGACAGATCCACAGATGATACAATCTCTATTGCACTCCATACAGCCCTTTCCCACCTGAACAAAAGGAACACCTATGTGAGAATGCTATTCATTGACTGCAGTACAGCGTTCAACACCATAGTACCCTCAAAGCTCATCACTAAGTTAAGGATCCAGGTACTAAACACCTCTCTCTGCAACTGGATCCTGGACTTCCTGACAGGCCACCCCCAGGTGATGAGGGTAGATAGCAACACATCTGCCACGCTGATCCTCAGCACTGGAGCCCCCCAGGGGTGCGTGCTCAGTCCCCTCCTGTACTCCCTGTTCACCCATGACTGCATGCCCAGGCACGACTCCAACACCATCATCTGGCCGGGTGGTGCCAAAATAACAACCTATACCTCAAAATAACCAAGACTAAGGAGATGATTGTGGACTACAGGAAAAAGAGGACCGAGCATGCCCCCATTTTCATCGACGGGGCTGTAGTGGAGCAGGTTGAGAGCTTCAATTTCCTTGGTGTCCACATCAACAACAAACTAGAACGGTCCAAACACACCAAGACAATCGTGAAGAGGGCACGACAAAGCCTATTCCCCCTCAGGAAACTAAAAACATTTGGCATGGGTCCTGAGATCCTCAAAAGGTTCTACAGCTGCAACATCGAGAGCATCCTGACCAGGCGGTTTCAGAGGATGGCCCTAAAAATGGTCAAAGACCCAGCCACACCAGTCATACGCTACTGCTACACTCTGTTCATCATATATGCATCGTCACTTTAACCATATCTAAATGTACAAACAACCTCAATCAGCCCGATTAACCGGTGTCTGTATATAGCCTCTCTACTGTATATAGCCTCGCTACTGTATACAGCTGCTCTACTGTATATAGCCTCTCTACTGTATATAGCCTCACTACTGTATATAGCCTCTCTACTGTATAGAGCCTCTCTACTGTATAAAGCCTCGCTACTGTATATAGCCTCTCTACTGTATATAGCCTCTCTACTGTATAAAGCCTCGCTACTGTATATAGCCTCACTACTGTATATAGTCTCTCTACTGTATAGAGCCTCTCTACTGTATAAAGCCTCGCTACTGTATATAGCCTCTCTACTGTATATAGCCTCTCTACTGTATAGAGCCCCTCTACTGTATATAACCTCACTACTGTATATAGCCTCGCTACTGTATATAGCCTCTCTACTGTATATAGCCTCTCTACTGTATAGAGCCCCTCTACTGTATATTGCATCACTACTGTATATAGCCTCTCTACTGTATAAAGCCTCACTACTGTTATTTTTCAGTCTTTTTACTGTTGTTTTTCATTCTTTACTTACCTATTGTTCACCTAATACCTTTTTTGCACTATTGGTTAGAGCCTGTATGTAAGTATTTCACTGTGAGGTCTACTACACCTGTTGTATTCAGCATTTCACTGTATTCAACTGTTGTATTCCACGCACGTGACAAATAAACTTTGATTTGATTTGAGTAGCTTAACGGTTCCCCCAAGTTGGGCAAGCTAGCGCCTTTGACTGTCAGCCCAGATGATATATGGTCGTACTGGTCACACACACACACACACAAAATACGAATATTTTGCCCAGAAACAGGCTCCTGACAGAACAATAGTTTAATCATTGGTGTGCAGGATAAAACCTTTACTCTGTCTCCAGTTAACTTAAGAGGAACCAGTCAGTTCCTGTCAAGTATTGGCTGAGCTCCCAGACATCCTGGGGTCATTCTACACACCCAGAACAGTTACAACATGTCTCTATTAATGTGCACACACTTTTATATCTTATATTGATTTCTTTAACCATCCCAAGCCCAATGCCGAGGCTTAAAGAAGGATATTTTATTACACAAGCATTAGTAAGGTTTAACAGAAATTGCCTTCACACAGTTCCTGGAAACGGTAAACATCTATTCAGTCTCCACAGAATCTTATGACTTTATATGGGTGAATCAGAGAGGACTTTGAGAGTGAAGAGCAGGAGACAGAGGCTTTAGTTCTGAACTATACATCCTTTAAAAATTAAACACTGAGATTCCCAAAGGCAGGTCATCTCCAAATCAAGCTTTAACATAGAGTAGATTTGTGTCACTATGGCAGTATGATTTCTGCCACTAGTGGCTGTGTGTGTAGCTGGTCGACGGGCCCCAGTGTCAGCGCCCCTTGTAGACTGAGTCTCTGCTCTGCACTCAACGCCGGAGTCTCGTAGTGGACACGCAGCCATGGCTGCCCTGGGGTCAGAGGGGAAAGGTTGAGTCAGATCAGGGTGACACCGACCCTACACCCTTTACACGCTAACACACACACACACACAGGGTTAGAGAGTTCTCACCTTTCTCCACCTTCTGTCCCAAAGACACCAGAAGCTCCGCCCCCACGCTGTGATTGACAGGGTCTCCGGCCTTCGAACGTCCCGCCCCCAACCTGTGCAGCACCTGAGCAATGACCATGCCGTCTATGTCCAGCACTGTCCCTGCAGACACCAAAAGACAAAGTCATGCAGTGTATGCGTGTGTGTGTGTGTGTGTGTGTGTGTGTGTGTGTGTGTGTGTGTGTGTGTGTGTGTGTGTGTGTGTGTGTGTGTGTGTGTGTGTGTTTGTGTGTGTGTGTGTGTGTGCGTGTGTGCGCGCATTTGCATTTGTTAATCTGTGCCTGTGTGTGTTACCGTGGCCCTGTGTCTCCAGTTCTGTCTGGTAGTGTGCCCGTCTCAGGATGCTGTAGTAGTCTGCGTTGGTTGAACAGAGTGATGCAGCGATCTGATTGGCTACTCCCTGACCAATCATCATGTTCTGGAACTTTTCCAAGGCTGCACCATTCTGCAGGGTTGTAGAGATCACCTTTTTACCCTCATCCAGGCTCCCTGCACGGCCAATCATCCACAACAGCAGCCCACCTACACACACACACACACACACACACACACAAACACACACACACACACACACACACACACACACACACACACACACACACACACACACACACACACACACACACACACACACACACACACACACACACACACACACACACACACACAGAATATTGACTTGAATTTGAAGGTAATGAACATCCACAGCTTCTGTGTCTAGACTGTAGCTAAGCCCGAGCAGAACTGACATTCTAACTAGGTCTTGGTCTGCTTGGTTTTGGTCCAAAGGAACCAATTCACTGAGTGTGTGTGTTTGTGTGTGTGTGTATTCCTCACCCAGACTTGTGACCAGCTCCAGTATGTCGTCTGGGCCCCTCCCCTTTAGACACTCCAGGGACTCCATCACTTCCAGAGTGTTCCCCACACAGCGACCAATAGGACAGTTCATACGACTAAGCACCGCCCCGGTACGGATCCCCAAACTGTTCCCAACTGTCACCTGCAGGAGAGAATGGGGTCAAGGTAAGGGTCAGGGGTCTGCTTTGTGTTATGTCCTTTCTATTCCAGACTTGACAACCAGTTGAGTTCCTAACTAAATCAACAACCTTATTTGATCAATCAAGTACAAGGCAGGAGTGAAAACATGGCCCTCCAGACATTCAAACAAGAATGGGGTAAAGGTCAGGTGTCAGTGTTAGGGTTACCATGGACTGGGCCAGTGACTTGGCACTGTCCAGGTCTTTGTAGAGAGCTGCATTCCCAAACTTCACATCCAGAACCAAGGCACTCAGAGACTCAGCACCCTTCTTAGAGATGATAGAGCCTGGAGAGAACACACACACTATTCACATGTTCATTTCTCTACTTTGAAAGGTAGTCCAGTTTGCTGTTGTTGTTGTTGGCAGACCTGTGATGAGTGGGAGGCTGTCGACTGTAGACGTAACGTCTCTCAGAGCGTACATGACCTTGTCAGCAGGCACCAGGTTATCTGTCTGTCCTACAATGCAACAGCCAACCTCCTCCAGGATTCGATGCAGCTGAGGATGGTGCCACAATAACACATGTTAATAACTTGTAAATGAGAGAGAGAGAGAGAGAGAGAGAGAGAGAGCGGGAGAGAGAGAGAGAGTACCTGTTGTACTGACTGATAGACGTTAAAGCCAGGGATGGACTCCAGTTTGTCGAGCGTGCCGCCTGTGTGTGCCAGACCTCTGCCACTTATCATGGGTACCTATGGACACAGCTTCTGATAGTCAGACACACACACACACACACACACACACACACACACACACACACACACACACACACACACACACACACACACACAGACACACACACGCACACACACACACACACACACAGGTGGATCCAGGCAGGTACCTTGCAGCCGCAGGCAGCCAGAGCAGGAGCCAGCACCAGGCTGATCTTGTCCCCCACTCCACCTGTCGAGTGTTTATCCACCATTAGCCCCTCCCACTCTGCCGGCCATGACATCACTTCCCCTGACATCATCATCTCCTTCGTCAGTGCGAGAGTCTCCTCTGCTACCATTCCCTTCAGCCAGATTGCCATCAGCATGGCTCCTATACACACACACACACACACAAGCAAACACACACACACACACACACACATGCAGACACACACGCACTCACACACACACGCACGCACGCACACACACGCGCACACACACATACACACATCAGATCAGAATTTCAACTGTAGAGTAGAGTGCAGGTTTTGGCCTGAGCTTGACTATTTATACTCAGTCTAAAGTGTGTGGGGGTCTTCTTCTCTGCAGACCTATAATAACTTGCCTTATCTGGCATCCCACCCACTGTGACTCTGTGACCTACCTGCACGTCGCTGGATGGTGTGTGTGTGTGTGTGTGTGTGTGTGTGTGTGTGTGTGTGTGTGTGTGTGTGTGTGTGTGTGTGTGTGTGTGTGTGTGTGTGTGTGTGTGTGTGTGTGTGTCTGTGTGTGTGTGTGTGTGTGTGTGTGTGTGTGTGTGTGTGTGTGTGTGTGTGTGTGTGTGTGTGTGTCTGTGTGTGTGTGTGTGTGTGTGTGTGTGTGTGTGTGCGTGTCTGTGTCTGTGTCTGTGTGTGTGTGTGTGTGTGTGTGTGTGTGTGTGTGTGTGTGTGTGTGTGTGTGTGTGTGTGTACCAATCTGGCTCTCTTGGATGGTCTTGTCCTTGACACCCTGTACGAAGTCTCGGATCTCCCCAGCACTCAGCTGTTCACCGTTCCGTTTCTTGCGGATGTGTTCTGGGAAAGTGGCTTTGCTCTGCTCGTGGTGCGCCATCCCTGCAGCTCACTGACACACAGCGGACTGACACACAGATGACTGACACACAGCTGACTGACACACAGCTGCATGTGACAAGTAGGAGAGGAAAATACACGAGGGATTGTTTTAAATCACTAAACTATTGTGTGTGTATGTTTCAACAGAATCGGCGGAATGAATACACCCCTGATCAGCGTAAATACAGTTCACTCTCATAACTGCCACGTTGCGTTCCTTCTCTCCCTTTGCTTGTGGACTTCAATGTACAACACATGTGACCAGGCAAAAACACATTTCCAAGCCAAACCTCTACAAACAACCTACATCTTTGTTACCATATTATCTAAAATAATGGCATACATCGTCAGCATAGTTAATAGAACTAACTCGTTAGTAAACCTGCTACAATCATGTAGTAACATCAGTGTAACAGTCAGTTAATAGTAACACAAGTGGGCCCCAGTGGCAATAAATGAGTAATACCAAAATCTTACCTTGACTTAGAAGAGTTCTAGTGTTGTCTTGGAAAGTCTGTTTGAGCAGGGCGTTTCTGTTGGCTGAACTAGTCAGCTGAACTTGCCAGAAAAATGAAACTGAAAAAATATATATAATAATAATAACAATAATAATCTCTCTCTCTTGCTCTATTTCTCTCTTGCTTCTACTTCATTTTGGAAGGAATTTATTTGTTCAAAACTGTTCAACTATTGTCTTTCTCTCTCTTTGAGTCAACAACCCATGTCATGGGTTTCTCCTCTTTCCTGTCGGGTTGTGATTGGTCCATTTTCTGCCATCTAGTGGACATGTTGCACTATTGCCCTCATCTATGTCTGGACCGTTATTGTCCACGTTTGCACTGTTCTAATGTACTATGGAAAAAGATGTCTCTCCTATTCTTGGCACTTTGCCCAGTCATATTTAAGCTTAGAACTACCTTTCTAGGCATTCTGATGCTTCTAGCTTTGAGTTAAATTTGTTGATAGCATATCTACAGTTTTTCACTTTTAATGTGTATAGTATTGCTTACTGGGTGTTGTCCAATGAATGCTGTAACCACTTCCTCTTCAAATCAGGGCTGATTGGAAAAATATGTTCAAAAGAGAACATTGTATTATAATTTCTTTGTACTCTCTGAGGAAGGCCGTGCGGCCGAAATGCATCTGAGTTTTTAAACTTTGTTTCCATTGAACATGCCATACAAATAAAGACATTGTAATTAATTGTATGAAGAGTACCTTGGTCCTCCTTTCTTTTTGATGACCAATTTACCCCTTTTACCAAAGAGCATCTTCTGTCTACCAAGTCTACTATTGTGTACCTCAGCAGTGCTTCCCTTCCTCCTCTTCTTTTCTGTGTCTATTAAGGTTTTTATTAAGAGTTTCCTACCTGTACCGGAACGCTGCTCCTGAACACTGTCATGTCTTCCAACCTTGAGAACACACACTAGTCAAATACCCCTCTCTGTCTGTCTGTATGGAAGGACTAGTGACCAATGGGTGTGAGTGGTGGAGCGGGTCAGTTAGTCATTAACTACGACAGTAGTCACAACCCATCACGAATCAGAAGGGGAAACAGTCATTTTGACGTAAAAACATCTGACCCTACCATTTCGCATCATCCCAATAGCCTCACCCCATCCCCTAACCCTCACCCCCTCCCTCCCTTTACCCTCAACCCATCCCCTCTACCTGAACCCTCCCAGATCCTTACATCTGACCCTGGTCTGTACCTGTCTTCACCTACCTGAACACTCCCTGACCCTGGTCTGTACCTGTCTTCCTCTGAAAGCACTGAACTGAGCTTTTAGAATTTGAGCAATTCCAGGGCGGCTGGTGGGAGGATCTACAGGAGGACGGGCTCATTGTAATGGCTGGAATGGAATTGATGGAATGGTATCAAACATATGGAAACCACGTTTGACTCTGTTCCAATTATTCCATTCCAGTCATTACAATGAGCCTATCCTCCTATATCTCCTCCCACCAGCCTCCACTGAGCAATTCAATGTTAGCGCCCAAAGTGTCTTCAGTCATACAGAAACACTCTGGTCCTGGTTAGCGGTGGTAGTCGACCTGGTGTTGGTCATCAGAGTAGGCTTGTCTTGGTTCAGGAAGGCAATGATTTGTGCGGGGTAGGCGAGGTTTGTATGTGCATAGGCCTGGTTTGGTTCAGGGCAGTCAGGGTCAGGGTTTCACAATGGTACTCAGAGCAAAATCAGATGACTACCATTTCTCAGCTTGGCTTTCTGACCAACAGGCTGGTATACAGTGGGGCAAAAAAGTATTTAGTCAGCCACCAATTGTGCAAGTTCTCCCACTTAAAAAGATGAGAGAGGCCTGTAATTTTCATCATAGGTACACTTCAACTATGATAGACAAAATGAGAGAAAACAATCCACAAAATCACATTGTAGGATTTTTAATTAATTAATTTGCAAATTATGGTGGTAAATAAGTATTTGGTCAATAACAAAAATTTATCTCAATACTTTGTTATATACCCTTTGTTGGCAATGACAGAGGTCAAACGTTTTCTGTAAGTCTTCACAAGGTTTTCACACACTGTTGCTGGTATTTTGGCCCATTCCTCCATGCAGATCTCCTCTAGAGCAGTGATATTTTGGGGCTGTTGCTGGGCAACACGGACTTTCAACTCCCTCCAAAGATTTTCTATGGGGTTGAGATCTGGAGACTGGCTAGGCCACTCCAGGACCTTGAAATGCTTCTTACGAAGCCACTACTTCGTTGCCCGGGGGGGGGGGGGGGGGGTGTTTGGGATCATTGTCATGCTGAAAGACCCAGCCATGTTTCATCTTCAATGCCCTTGCTGATGGAAGGAGGTTTTCACTCAAAATCTCATGATACATGGCCCCATTCATTCTTTCCTTTACACGGATCAGTCGTCCTGGTCCCTTTGCAGAAAAACAGCCCCAAAGCATGATGTTTCCACCCCCATGCTTCACAGTAGGTAGGGTGTTCTTTGGATGCAACTCAGCATTCTTTGTCCTCCTAACACGACGAGTTGAGTTTTTACCAAAAAGTTATATTTTGGTTTCATATGACCATATGACATTCTGCCTTCTGGATTCTCCCTTCTCTTCTTCTGGATCATCCAAATGCTCTCTAGCAAACTTCAGACGGACCTGGACATGTACTGGCTTAAGCAGGGGGACATGTCTGGCACTGCAGGATTTGAGTCCCTGGCGGCGTAGTGTGTTACTGATGGTAGGCTTTGTTACTTTGGTCCCAGCTCTCTGCAGGTCATTCACTAGGTCCCCCCGTGTGGTTCTGGGATTTTTTCTCACCGTTCTTGTGATCATTTTGACCCCACAGGGTGAGATCTTGCGTGGAGCCCCAGATCAAGGGAGATTATCAGTGGTCTTGTATGTCTTCCATTTCCTAATAATTGCTCCCACAGTTGATTTCTTCAAACCAAGCTGCTTACCTATTGCAGATTCAGTATTCCCAGCCTGGTGCAGGTCTACAATTTTGTTTCTGGTGTCCTTTGCCAGCTCTTTGGTCTTGGCCATAGTGGAGTTTGGAGTGTGACTGTTTGAGGTTGTGGACAGGTGTCTTTTATACTTTATACAAGTTCAAACAGGTGCCATTAATACAGGTAACGAGTGGAGGACAGAGGAGCCTCTTAAAGAAGAAGTTACAGGTCTGTGAGAGCCAGAAATCTTGCTTGTTTGTAGGTGGCCGAATACTTATTTTCCACCATAATTTGCAAATAAATTCAATGAAATTCAATGAAATTCAAATAATAAAGCTGGTCGACCTCACACTCTTGAGTGTAAGGCAGAGAGCTCAACGGTACATAAAAAACAGAGGTCCTATATAGCAGACCTAAAAATGCTTAGTCATGGCTGGTTCCACCCCTCCCATGCAGATCGGGGCATCATAAGCTAACTTGGGTTCATCTTATGGTTATGTTCACCGGGTGTTGTTAGCCTGTACCCTGGCTTAGATTCTCAGAAACAAAAAGTATTAGAAACAATAGGGGTTTGTTTTGTTTCTCAGGCTCTCTCTATCTCGGCTCACACCATGTCCTTGACTATACCCACAGACCAGCTGCAGGGAGCTAGAGGGGAACCATCCCTTTACAGAAGCACAGCATTTGTAGTTATGAAAATCTCTTACTATTGTTAAGCATATAATTCAACAATCAATATTCAACAAAGCAGGTAAATACGTAATATTTCCCTTACAGTTTTCACACATCAAAGTTTCTGTAGATTGTTAAACAGGATGTCACATACTGCAGTTGCACCCAAACGGCTCTTATCTGTACGCCCAGACCCATGACTAAGTCACACAAGACAAGCCTATACTAAAATATAACAATGGATAATTATCCAAGTAAAAACAGCATAGTATGTTCAATTAAACAACATGGTAGTTAATTCAATAATTTCCTCTATAATGGTTAAGTTTCTTAAGGCAAAAACAATAGTAGGGTGATTAGTCGGGGTGGATGTGGGTGTATAACACGAACTTCTAGCAACCCCAAGGTTGAGTGTTTGAATCTCATCACGGAAAACTTTAGCATTTTAGCTAATTAGCAACATTGAAACAAATGTTTAGCTACGTTGGAACTACTTATCAAGTTCGCTAACCCTTCCCCTAACCTTAACCTCTAGAGCTAGTTAGCGTTAGACACCTAGCTGTTAGCAACAACAAATTGTAATTCGTGACATGTCATACATTTAACAAATTCGAAACATGTTGTATTATGAATTGTAATTCATAACATATCAAACAAAATGGATAATGGACATCCACAAAATAAGATACCATACCACAGTAAATGGAGTGTTTTGGTTTATATACGCACAAAATAATACGAAATGCTCTGAGACCATGTTGGGAAAACCAGGCACAGCTCATCACCCGTCTAACACCATCCCTACAGTGAAGCATGGTGGCAGCATCATGCTATGGGGATACTTTTCAGCGGCATGGACTGGGAGACTGGCAAGGACAGAGAAACAATGAATGGATCCAAATACAGGCAAATCCTTGATGGTGACCTGCTTCAGAGTGCAAACAACTTTAGACTGAGGCAAAGACTTACGTTCCAACAGAACAATGACCCCAAACATACAGCCAAAGCAATACTGGAATGACTTCAGAACAAGAATGTGAAAGTCCTTGAGTGGCCCAGCCAAAGCCCAGACTTGAACCCATTGAAAATCTGTGGATTGAAGGACTTGAAGATTGCTGTTTTTCGCTCCTCCCCATCTAATTTAACAGAGCTTGAGAACAGAACAGAGCGTGAGAAAAGGAAGAATGAGAGAAAAAAAAAATCCAGATGTGTAAAGCTGATACAAACAAACCCAAGACAAAGCAAATCTGTAATCGCTGCCAAAGGTGCTTCTACAAGTATAGACTCAGGGGTTTAAATACTTATGCAAATTTGATTTCTGTATTTAATTTTCAATACATTTGCTAAACATTTTTCTATGGATTGAGATGTAGCCTACATTGAGCCTTTATGATATCCTTTACAAATCAAACTACATTTTATTGGTCACGTACACATATTTATCAGATGTATGTGAGTGAGTACTGAAATGCTTGTGTTGCAGCTCCAACAGTGCAGTAATATCTCCTTTCTGTAATGTTTCCTTTCTTTCTGTCACCAAATGTTTTCATAATATTCAAGTTACCAGGTTGTTAGGGCCATACTGGCCAAACATTTTGTTCTTATATTTATATGATAATAGAGATGTGTGGACAGGTGTATTCATATTTAGAAGCAATGTGGAAAGCAGTATCGTTGTTGTTTTGGAAGAATCTGTTGAGTTCATGCTGAGACAAACCAAAACGGAAAATCCCTACACACACGAATGAAACTGTCAGTGAAACTGATATAACACAGTCAGCTGTCGATCAGCATTTGTCTTAGCTTACTGTGTGTGTTTTTGGATAACAGTCAGGAAGTCACGCCTGACATACTTCCGACCACAACTCTATCTTCCTGATTCCTGCTTACAAGCAAAAATTAAAGCAGGAAGCACCAGTGACTCGGTCTATAAAAAAGTGGTCAGATGAATCAGATGCTAAACTACAAGACTGTTTTGCTATCACAGACTGTAATATGTTCTGGGATTCTTCCGATGGCATTGAGGAGTACACCACATCAGTCACTGGCTTTATCAATAAGTGAATCGAGGACGTCATCCCCACAGTGACTGTACGTTCATACCACAACCAGAAGCCTAGGATCATAGGCAACATTCGCACCAAGCTAAAGGGTAGAGCTGCCGCTTTCAAGGTGCGGGACTCTAACCCGGAAGCTTATAAGAAATCCTGCTATGCCCTGCGACGAACCATCAAACAGGCAAAGCGTCAATACAGAGCTAAGATTGAATCATACTACACCGGCTCCGACGCTCGTCTTATGTGGCAGGGCTTGCAAACTATTACAGACTACAAAGGGAAGCACGGCCGTGAGCTGCCCTGTGACACGAGCCTACCAGACGAGCTAAATCACTTCTATGCTCGCTTCGAGGCAAGCAACACTGAGGCATGCATGAGAGCATCAGCTGTTCCCGACGACTGTGTGATCACGCTCTCCGTAGCCGACGTGAGTAAGTCCTTTAAACACGTTAGCATTCACAAGGCTGCGGGGCCATACGGATTACCAGGACGTGTGCTCCTGGCATGTGCTGACCAACTGGCAGGGGTCTTCACTGACATTTTCAACATGTCCCTGATTGAGACTGTAATACAAACATGTTTCAAGCAGACCACCATGTTTCCTGTGCCCAAGAACACAAAGGCAACCTGTCTAAATTAACACAGACCCGTAGCACTCACGTCTGTAGCCATGAAGTGCTTTGAAAGACTGGTAATGGCTCACATCAACACTATTATCGTAGAAACCCTAGACACATACCAATTTGCATACCGCCCAAACAGATCCACAGATGATACAATCTCTATTGCACTCCATACAGCCCTTTCCCACCTGAACAAAAGGAACACCTATGTGAGAATGCTATTCAATGACTGCAGTTCAGCGTTCAACACCATAGTACCCTCAAAGCTCATCACTAAGTTAAGGATCCAGGTACTAAACACCTCTCTCTGCAACTGGATCCTGGACTTCCTGACAGGCCACCCCCAGGTGATGAGGGTAGATAGCAACACATCTGCCACGCTGATCCTCAGCACTGGTGCCCCCCAGGGGTGCGTGCTCAGTCCCCTCCTGTACTCCCTGTTCACCCACGACTGCATGCCCAGGCACGACTCCAACACCATCATCTGGCCGGGTGGTGCCAGAATGACAACCTATACCTCAAAGTAACCAAGACTAAGGAGATGATTGTGGACTACAGGAAAAAGAGGACCGAGCATGCCCCCATTTTCATCGACAGGGCTGTAGTGGAGCAGGTTGAGAGCTTCAATTTCCTTGGTGTCCACATCAACAACAAACTAGAACGGTCCAAACACACCAAGACAATCGTGAAGAGGGCACGACAAAGCCTATTCCCCCTCAGGAAACTAAAAACATTTGGCATGGGTCCTGAGATCCTCAAAAGGTTCTACAGCTGCAACATCGAGAGCATCCTGACCAGGCGGTTTCAGAGGATGGCCCTAAAAATTGTCAAAGACCCAGCCACACCAGTCATACGCTACTGCTACTCTCTGTTCATCATATATGCATCGTCACTTTAACCATATCTAAATGTACAAACAACCTCAATCAGCCCGATTAACCGGTGTCTGTATATAGCCTCTCTACTGTATATAGCCTCTCTACTGTATATAGCCTCGCTACTGTATATAGCCTCTCTACTGTATAGAGCCTCTCTACTGTATAAAGCCTCGCTACTGTAAATAGCCTCGCTACTGTATATAGCCTCTCTACTGTATAGAGCCTCTCTACTGTATAAAGCCTCGCTACTGTATATAGCCTCTCTACTGTATATAGCCTCTCTACTGTATATAGCCTCTCTACTGTATAGAGCCTCGCTACTGTATAAAGCCTCGCTACTGTATATAGCCTCTCTACTGTATAGAGCCTCTCTACTGTATAAAGCCTCTCTACTGTATAAAGCCTTGCTACTGTATATAGCCTCTCTACTGTATAAAGCCTCGCTACTGTATATAGCCTCTCTACTGTATATAGCCTCTCTACTGTATAAAGCCTCGCTACTGTATATAGCCTCTCTACTGTATAGAGCCTCTCTACTGTATAGAGCCTCTCTACTGTATAAAGCCTCTCTACTGTATATAGCCTCTCTACTGTATAGAGCCTCTCTACTGTATAAAGCCTCTCTACTGTATAAAGCCTCTCTACTGTATAGAGCCTCTCTACTGTATAAAGCCTCTCTATTGTATATAGCCTCTCTACTGTATAAAGCCTCACTACTGTTATTTTTCAGTGTCTTTTTACTGTTGTTTTTAATTCTTTACTTACCTATTGTTCACCTAATACCTTTTTTGCACTATTGGTTAGAGCCTGTAAGTAAGTATTTCACTGTGAGGTCTACTACACTATTGGTTAGAGCCTGTATGTAAGCATTTCACTGTATTCAACTGTTGTATTCCACGCACGTGACAAATAAACTTTGATTTGAGTAGCTTAACGGTTCCCCCAAGTTGGGCAAGCTAGCGCCTTTGACTGTCAGCCCAGATGATGTATGGTCGTACTGGTCACACACACACACAAAACATGAATGTTTTGCCCAGAAACAGGCTCCAGACAGAACAATAGTTCAATCATTGGTGTGCAGGATAAAACCTTTACTCTGTCTCCAGTTAACTTAAGAGGAACCAGTCAGTTCCTGTCAAGTATTGGCTGAGCTCCCAGACATCCTGGGGTCATTCTACACACCCAGAACAGTTACAACATGCCTCTATTAATGTGCACACACTTTTATATCTTATATTGATTTCTTTAACCATCCCAAGCCCAATGCCGAGGCTTAAAGAAGGATATTTTAGTACACAAACATTAGTAAGGTTTAACAGAAATTGCCTTCACACAGTTCCTGGAAACGGTAAACATCTATTCAGTCTCCACAGAATCTTATGACTTTATATGGGTGAATCAGAGAGGACTTTGAGAGTGAAGAGCAGGAGACAGAGGCTTTAGTTCTGAACTATACATCCTTTAAAAATTAAACACTGAGATTCCCAAAGGCAGGTCATCTCCAAATCAAGCTTTAACATAGAGTAGATTTGTGTCACTATGGCAGTATGATTTCTGCCACTAGTGGCTGTGTGTGTAGCTGGTCGACGGACCCCAGTGTCAGCGCCCCTTGTAGACTGAGTCTCTGCTCTGCACTCAACGCCGGAGTCTCGTAGTGGACACGCAGCCATGGCTGCCCTGGGGTCAGAGGGCAAAGGTTGAGTCAGATCAGGGTGACACCGACCCTACACCCTTCACACGGTAAACACACACACACACACAGGGTTAGAGAGTTCTCACCTTTCTCCACCTTCTGTCCCAAAGACACCAGAAGCTCCGCCCCCACGCTGTGATTGACAGGGTCTCCGGCCTTCGAACGTCCCGCCCCCAACCTGTGCAGCACCTGAGCAATGACCATGCCGTCTATGTCCAGCACTGTCCCTGCAGACACCAAAAGACAAAGTCATGCAGTGTATGCGTGTGTGTGTGTGTGTGTGTGTGTGTGTGTGTGTGTGTGTGTATGTTTGTATGTGTGTGTGTGTGTGTTTGTATGTGTGTGTGTGTGTGTGTGTGTGTGTGTGTGTGTGTGTGTGTGTGTGTGTGTGTGTGTTTGTATGTGTGTGTGTGTGTGTGTGTGTGTGTGTGTGTGTGTGTGTGTGTGTGTGTGTGTGTGTGTGTGTGTGTGTGTGTGTGTGTGTGTGTGTGTGTGTGCGCATTTGCATTTGTTAATCTGTGCCTGTGTGTGTTACCGTGGCCCTGTGTCTCCAGTTCTGTCTGGTAGTGTGCCCGTCTCAGGATGCTGTAGTAGTCTGCGTTGGTTGAACAGAGTGATGCAGCGATCTGATTGGCTACTCCCTGACCAATCATCATGTTCTGGAACTTTTCCAGGGCTGCACCATTCTGCAGGGTTGTAGAGATCACCTTTTTACCCTCATCCAGGCTCCCTGCACGGCCAATCATCCACAACAGCAGCCCACCTACACACACACACACACACACACACACACACACACACACACACACACACACACACACACACAGAATATTGACTTGAATTTGAAGGTAATGAACGTCCACAGCTTCTGTGTCTAGACTGTAGCTAAGCCCGAGCAGAACTGACATTCTAACTAGGTCTTGGTCTGCTTGGTTTTGGTCCAAAGGAACCAATTCACTGAGTGTGTGTGTTTGTGTGTGTGTATTGTGTGTGTGTGTGTATTCCTCACCCAGACTTGTGACCAGCTCCAGTATGTCGTCTGGGCCCCTCCCCTTTAGACACTCCAGGGACTCCATCACTTCCAGAGTGTTCCCCACACAGCGACCAATAGGACAGTTCATCCGACTAAGCACCGCCCCCGTACGGATCCCCAAACTGTTCCCAACTGTCACCTGCAGGAGAGAATGGGGTCAAGGTAAGGGTCAGGGGTCATGGTAAGGGTCAGGGGTCTGCTTTGTGTCATGTCCTTTCTATTCCAGACTTGACAACCAGTTGAGTTCCTAACTAAATCAACAACCTTATTTGATCAATCAAGTACAAGGCAGGAGTGAAAACATGGCCCTCCAGACATTAAAACAAGAATGGGGTAAAGGTCAGGTGTCAGTGTTAGGGCTACCATGGACTGGGCCAGTGACTTGGCACTGTCCAGGTCTTTGTAGAGAGCTGCATTCCCAAACTTCACATCCAGAACCAAGGCACTCAGAGACTCAGCACCCTTCTTAGAGATGATAGAGCCTGGAGAGAACACACACACACTATTCACATGTTCATTTCTCTACTTTGAAAGGTTGTCCAGTTTGCTGTTGTTGTTGTTGGCAGACCTGTGATGAGTGGGAGGCTGTCGACTGTAGACGTAACGTCTCTCAGAGCGTACATGACCTTGTCAGCAGGCACCAGGTTATCTGTCTGTCCTACAATGCAACAGCCAACCTCCTCCAGGATTCGATGCAGCTGAGGATGGTGCCACAATAACACATGTTAATAACTTGTAAATGAGAGAGAGAGAGAGAGAGATGGAGATGGAGAGGGAGAGAGAGAGAGAGAGAGAGAGAGGGAGGGGGGGAGGGAGAGGGAGGGAGAGAGGAAGAGAGAGAGGGAGAGGGAGAGGGAGAGAGAGAGAGAGAGAGTACCTGTTGTACTGACTGATAGACGTTAAAGCCAGGGATGGACTCCAGTTTGTCGAGCGTGCCGCCTGTGTGTGCCAGACCTCTGCCACTTATCATGGGTACCTATGGACACAGCTTCTGATAGTCAGACCCACACACACACACACACACACACACACACACACACACACACACACACACACACACACACACACACACAGGTGGATCCAGGCAGGTACCTTGCAGCCGCAGGCAGCCAGAGCAGGAGCCAGCACCAGGCTGATCTTGTCCCCCACTCCACCTGTCGAGTGTTTATCCACCATTAGCCCCTCCCACTCTGCCGGCCATGACATCACTTCCCCTGACATCATCATCTCCTTCGTCAGTGCGAGAGTCTCCTCTGCTACCATTCCCTGCAGCCAGATTGCCATCAGCATGGCTCCTATACACACACACACACACACACACACACACACACACAAGCAAACACACACACACACATGCAGACACGCACGCACTCACACACACACACGCAAGCACGCACACACACATACACACATCAGATCAGACTTTCAACTGTAGAGTAGAGTGCAGGTTTTGGCCTGAGCTTGATTATTGATACTTATCTGGCATCCCACCCACTGTGACTCTGTGACCTACCTGCATGTCGCTGGATGGTGTGTGTGTGTGTGTGTGTGTGTGTGTGTGTGTGTGTGTGTGTGTGTGTGTGTGTGTGTGTGTGTGTGTGTGTGTGTACCAATCTGGCTCTCTTGGATGGTCTTGTCCTTGACACCCTGTACGAAGTCTCGGATCTCCCCAGCGCTCAGCTGTTCACCGTTCCGTTTCTTGCGGATGTGTTCGGGGAAAGTAGCTGTACTCTGCTCGTGGTGCGCCATCCCTGCAGCTCACTGACACACAGCGGACTGACACACAGCTGACTGACACACAGCGGACTGAAACACAGCTGACTGACACACAGCGGATTGACACACAGCTGACTGAAACACAGCGGACTGAAACCCAGCGGACTGACACACAGCGGACTGAAACACAGCTGACTGACACACAGCGGACTGACACACAGTGGACAGACACACAGCGGACTGACCCACAGCTGACTGACACACAGCTGACTGACACACAGTGGACTGACACACAGCGGATTGACCCACAGCGGACTGACCCACAGCGGACTGACCCACAGCGGCACGTGACAAGTAGGAAAGGAAAATACACGAGGGATTGTTTTAAATCACTAAACTATTGTGTGTGTGTGTGTGTGTGTGTGTGTGTATGTTTCAACAGAATCGGCGGAATGAATACACCCCTGATCAGCGTAAATACAGTTCACTCTCATAACTGCCACGTTGCGTTCCTTCTCTACTTTGCTTGTGGACTTCAATGTACAACACATGTGACCAGGCAAAAAAACATTTCCAAGCCAAACCTCTACAAACAACCTACATCTTTGTTACCATATTATCTAAAATAACGGCATACATCGTCAGCATAGTTAATAGAACTAACTCGTTAGTAAACCTGCTACAATCATGTAGTAAAGTCAGTGTAACAGTCAGTTAATAGTTACACAAGTGGGCCCCAGTGGCAATAAATGAGTAATACCAAAATCTTACCTTGACTTAGAAGAGTTCTAGTGTTGTCTTGGAAAGTCTGTTTGAGCAGGGCGTTTCTGTTGGCTTATCTAGTCAGCTGAACTTGCCAGAAAAATGAAACTGAAAAAAATATATATAATAATAATAACAATAATAATCTCTCTCTCTTGCTCTATTTCTCTCTTGCTTCTACTTCATTTTGGAAGGAATTCATTTGTTCAAAACTGTTCAACTACTGTCTTTCTCTCTCTGAGTCAACAACCCATATCATGGATTTCTTCCCTTTCCTGTCGGGTTGTGATTGGTCCATTTTCTGCCATCTAGTGGACATGTTGCACTATTGCCCTCAGCTATGTCTGGACCGTTATTGTCCACGTTTGCACTGTTCTAATGTATTATGGAAAAAGATGGCTCTCCTATTCTTGGCACTTTGCCCAGTCATATTTAAGGTTAGAACTACCTTTCTAGGCATTCTGATGCTTCTAGCTTTGCGTTAAATTTGTTGATAGCATATCTACAGTATTTCACTTTTTAATGTGTATTGTATTGCTTACTGGGTGTTGTCCAATGAATGCTGTAACCACTCCCTCTTCAAATCAGGGCTGATTGGAAAAATTTGTTGAAAAGAGAACATTGTATTATCATTTCTTTGTACTCTCTGAGGAAGGCCATGCAGCCGAAGTTTTTAAACTTTGTTTCCATTGAACATGCCATACAAATAAAGACATTGTAATTAATTGTATGAAGAGTACCTTGGTCCTCCTTTCTTTTTGATGACCAATTTACCCCTTTTACCAAAGAGCATCTTCTGTCTACCAAGTCTACTATTGTGTACCTCAGCAGTGCTTCCGTTCCTCCTCTTCTTTTCTGTGTCTATTAAGGTTTTCAAAACTTCAGAGTTTCCTACCTGTACCGGAACGCTGCTCCTGAACACTGTCATGTCTTCCAACCTTGAGAACACACACTAGTCAAATACCCCTCTCTGTCTGTCTGTATGGAAGGACTAGTGACCAATGGGTGTGAGTGGTGGAGCGGGTCAGTTAGTCATTAACTACGACAGTAGTCACAACCCATCACGAATCAGAAGGGGAAACAGTCATTTTGACCTAAATAAATATGACCCTACCACATCCCCCCATCCCAATACCCTCACCCTTCTTCTTACCCTCACCCTCACCCCTCCCCTTACCCTCACCTGTATTCCTCTACCTGAACCCTCCCTAGTCCGAACCTAACATCTGACCTGTCTTCCCTAATGCCTTAATAGATATGGTTTCACTCAAATATGAAAGACACATAATGGAGCTTAATCAAAGCATTTCATAGGCCTATACCCATAACATCACTTACGCCACATCTCACAAACAGAATGCTACTCTGTATGTATAAAACCCACCTGTGTCACTCAAGATAACCAGAAGAGGGTGCCATTTTGAAGAATCAAGAAATCCCATTTTGAAGATTTTAATGTGTAATTTACAGACAGTCAATCACTTATCACCAAGGT